>NC_084470.1:7335000-7420000 GCF_027409185.1 Cynocephalus volans
AAACTGAAGACAGAGGCATTAAGTAGCTTAACTGATGGGTGGCCTGGCTTGACCCCTAGGAGCGGCACTTGGTCTTGCTAGTAAAGATTAGTTACTCAGAGAAGATCTTGAGAAATCTGTGTGAGGCTAACTGCCATCTAATTTGGATAAAAAACTAAGCCAATCCTCACTTCTATATTCGAATTATACTCAAAAGTTTTGCAAAAGTTACTTGAGCAAATTTTTACAATGCAAAAATCAATTTTAGATGAATTAAGGGTAAAAAAAATCTTAACATTCTTAGGAAATTATCTAAGTGAATATCTTTTAGACTTTAGGGTAGATTCTTTCTTAAACAATCACAAAAGCAATAATTACAAAAGAAAATATTGATCAATTTAAATACATATAAAATTGAGAACTTCTGTTCATCATTATTATGCCATAAACTTGAAAAACATATCTGTAACACGTCAGTAAAGAACATTTCAGAATATATAAAGGGTTTCTATAAGTAAATGAAAGAAAGAAAACCAATGCAAGAGGAAAATAGGAAAATACCTATGCTGACATTTCACCTAAGATAAATACATACAGCCAAAAAACCATGTGACGAGGTGCTCACCTCACTGTTAGTACGGGAGATACCTATCATAGGTAAAGATGTAGAGTGATGGGCACTCCTGATACGCTGCTCATAGAAAAGTAAACTAGTACTACCACTTTGGAAAATAGTTTGGAAATATTTAATGGAATTGAGGATATGAAATCCTGTGATCCAAACGATTTTACTTCTGGGTATATGTGTATATATACAGGCAGGTCTCACTTTGCACGATACTTTGATAACTGAAACTTTTGCATATTGAAAATGTCTTCTCGTTTTATACAGTTCCATGGCAACTGAGGTAACAGTGGTAAGTTACCACAGAATCTGCAAAGCAAGGGCACAGTTCTGATATTCGCAAGTTTTAGTTAACATGGCAATGTGCAAAGTGAGGTTTGTGTGTGTGTATATTCAAAAGAAAACTATGTATATGTGCGCCAAGATAAAGAACAAGAACACTAATTGCAACATTGTTTATAATATTTAAAACTTAGAAAAAGTCTAAATGTTCATCAAAAGTAGAATGGGTGAATTAATGTGGTATACTTAGGCAATGGAATATTACACAGCAGTGAAAAAGACTGAGCTACAGGGCACAACAAGGCAGATGAATTTTATAAGCATAATCTGAAAATAAGAAGCAAGACATAAAAGAAATCATGTAATATAAATCAGTTTATACAAAATTTTAAAGTAAGTTTTTGTTTAGGGATTCATAGGTAGGTGGCAAAATGATAAAGAAAAACCAGGAGGTGATATTCACAAGAGTTAGGCTAGTGGTTACTTCTCCTTGAGAGGGAGGAATTGTGTTTGGGAGTATACACAGAGGAATCCCCATGCTTCTGGACCTTGAAATACAGCCTCATGACTGTACTCACAAATTTAAAAGAGAAAATGAAGTAAATAAAACTGTTTAAAGTCTTCCAGAAGTGATAATAACTTTTATTGTGATTATTTCAGAAAAACTTTCCAATATCGGACTTGTGAACTTTTAAATAATGTTACCTTATTTCTTATGGCATAGAATAATACTTTGGAATTGAAAGAAGATTATTTTATGAAAATTTTGTACAGTTTGTTTATTTTCTATGGATTATTCCTTCTAGTAAAGTGCCTACATAGAAAATTGTAAATGCTATCTTTTTACAGTTGTTTTTGAAATGTTTGCTGAGAAACTGTTAAAAGGGAATCATTTCCTTTAAATTTAGGTAGAAGAAAAGGCTGCTGTCACTGCTCTAGTCAACATTGCATTGGATCTTAGCTTGGACAATCACACGAGGGAAGATACTAAAGCCACTGGGTTTCGAAAAGAGAGTGTAGCACTGTCATTATTTACAGGTGATACTATTGCCGACATAGAAAACACAAATGCACTATGAATAAATTACTTAGAAATAATAGGTGAATTCAGCACATTGACTTGATAAAGGATCAATATATAAATGTCAGTTGCACCCTTAGTAGTCCTTGGCTTCCACGTGATGCCGTGTAATACGCTGTGGTGTGAGATGTGTCCTGCTAAAACAGCATTCTGTGAAAAGGCATTGTTTTATGGGTGCTTTTTGTCACTTAACCAATCACTACAGGAGCCAGAGTTCTTAAATCAATTGCCAGTTGGAATTCAAGGGGGTTAGTATTTGTTTGTAATGTAGACAAAGGGGATTCTTTAATGCAGAGCTTTGTAAAAACAACAAAAAAATTAACTGAGGATTCCACACCATGAAATGAGGCTATGTGTAAATTATTCAGTTATTATCAAGAAGTGCCACCGTATGAGCACAACAAACCACAGTTAACATAAAGGCTACAGCGTCTGGTTCTTCTGGTAGGTTTGGTGAGATGTAAGAGCGGGAGCGTGAGGATCTCTGTCTGAATCCCACTCGCTTTGCTGCTGTTGTCTTCGTCAGATTCTGGGTTCTCTGCTGGTCTTTTTCTGGGTGTCTGATACAAATTTGCACAGAAATAGTCACTTCTTTACATCAAGCTACACGAGGAGATTAGTTTTTTGTTTTTAGTTGCAATTGCTGAGTGTCCGTATGTGTTCAGGAGAAAGCCTGCGTCATGCTCTAGCCCAGATGCACGCATTTGTGAATTTTAAGAACCTCTTTTCTTTATTTCTTCCTGAAAAATGTCAGCAGCTACTCATTATAGGGAAATGGTCAATCTATCTATTTGTGTGATTTCATCTTTCTCTTCTGAGTTTTTGTTTACTTCTCTTCCCCTTTTTGGTCAGATAAAAGTTAACTTCTAGATTTCTAACAGATCTGATTCTGTGTGGAAAACTCCCCAAATCCACAGTAGTCCCGGGAGTCCAGGCTTTTCTCTGTCCCACTCAGTCACGCCCTCATAATGACATCCTCTCACTGTCTCACAGTCTAACCTTTCCATGCCAGTGGCTGCAAACCCTCCAAACCTCTATTTTAAAAGTAGCTGAGTTCTTTTTAAATGGCTCTGACTAATATTTATTTGGCATTTAAAAAACACAGTAGGAAAAAAAGATGCAGTGACATCAAAAGAGGTAAAATGCTTAGGAAGGAAGTTAGAGTTGCGCAAAATCTGCGTGAGGAAAACTTACATGAGAGACACAAGGAAAAATTAAGGACTCGGAGTTAATTCCCCCTTGATCAATCTATAAATTTATCATGAGCCCAGTACAAATATTACTGGCATAGGTTTAGAACTGGCTAAACTAACTTTCAAGTTCATAGGTAAAATAATTGTGAAAGAATAGGCCATAAAAACCTGAAGAGAAAGAATAAAGGATATTACATACGTTAAAATATGTCTACAGTAATTAAATCACAATGGCATGAGACTATAAATTAAAAAGTAGGCCAGTAGAATTGCATAGAGAGCCCATTAACTAACCCAAAGACATGGGGATTCAGTATGTGAAAAAGCTGTCACTATATATCAGTGAGCAAATCACTGTATATCAGTGAGTGGGGCTTTAAATCAATCATGTTGGGATGTTTGAATAGTTATCTAGAAAAACATTGCATTGAATTCTTATCCCTCTCCTTACATTAAAATAAATACAAAATGGATCCAATATTAAATATAAATAAAGAAACAAAAAAATACTAGAAAAAATTTTAATTAATCTTGGTAGAGAAAAGGCCTTTTTAAGCATGACAAGCACCAGAAAATAAAAAAACACTGATGAATTTAACTACAAGACAATAAAATGTTAATTTATTAAATCTGTTAAAAATTTCTTGTGCTGCTATGGAAGAGTGCAACTATGAGCTTTAATGCTTAAAGACTACTTTATCTGAAACAGTATTTCCACGCTTGTTAAAATCAAAATGTAGATGCATAGAAAAGATATTTTATTATTCTCTCAATTAAGTCCTGGCTGCATGACAACTCTTGCATTTGATATAAATGCTCAAGCTTTAGTTTAGTTTTTTGATTGTTTGTTTTAGATAGAATACCTGGAAAGAATAGGCTCTGGAATGTTAGCGTTATAAACCCATGCCTATGACTCCAGTCCTGCAAGATCATAGCATGCTGTCCCCTTGAAAGGAAACAGCATCCCTGGGTTTCACTGGAGTGATGCTTCAGTGAGCCTTGCAAAGTTTCCACAGTGACAAAGAAGAGAGGGAGGCTCCCTGTCTACTTTCAGTCTCCTGTTCACCCATCCAGTCATTCTGTCACTCTTTGACAAGCATATATTGAACACCTGCTTGTGCAGGTGCTGCTGGGCACAGAGTGGTAGACACGGGCCATGCCCTCATGGAACTTACAGCCTCTCAGAAAGAGCGGATTTCTCTCTGAGCCAAAGACAAACATATAACTTGATACTTCGTACACTTGACAAAATATAAATTGATTCGGTCTGTTTAAGATCAGAGTGGTCTTCCTAAAAGATGACTGGGACCAAGAGACTGTCATCAGTACTTTTGTGAAGAATTGACAGTTGAAAGAAATTGATAATTCATGCTATTTCCAAAAAACATTTTTACAAATATTTTCCTAAATTCTGGACTTGTTAATAGTTTTATCAATTACTAAATTGAAATTTTTTTATTTACTGTTTACCATGACAACAATAATGTATTTGATTAGGAAAATAGCATGGCAGATTTAATCTTGACTATTCTATGATTCATCTCTCCATCTGTTTTTCTGGTGGTGTTACTAAGTGAGGAGAAGAAAATGATTAAAGCCCATTCATGTTTGGGTTCTAGGCTCTTTTCAGATCATATGTGAGTTGGAGGTTATTTGATTTAAGTGTTTATTAGGGTTAGTTTGGTGAAGTACATCTAAGCCTAAATGAGAAGACCTGAGTTTTCTCCTGGATGTTATTTTTTGGGTTATCAACAGATATTCAACTAAAATCATAAGGACCACTCAAATGTCCTTCCTAGTCCCTTAAAGCGTATTTGCTTTCTTTGCAGCTTCTCCCTCTTGGAGCCCTAAAGCACCCTATTAAGTTGTTTAAAGGTGAGTCAGGTACTGGGTAGCGTTTTCAAAGCAGAACACTGGCCTGGTACATATCCTTCTGGTTTCTATACAAATAAATCAGCCATAGATCATAAAACTCAACCTGTAATAACAATCACTAATATTTAATAAATTGCCAACTGGTTTGAAAACCTGTTCAAATATTTTGTAACACCCACAAAAGCAGTTGCAATAAATTGCTTGGTTATAAAAATCACATAACACATGATTATTGGCATTATCATGTTCATTTGTTCTATTATACTCTCTTTTTGGAAACAAAATTCTTGGTTTGGAAAACAACTTTCAGTGGTATTTCCTATTCTGAATTGTGATGTGAATTTTAAGTAAAAATAAACTTGGGCAATGATAAAAATGAAATTGGACCTTTTAAAAATAAGAGATCCCAAACTATAATTTTAAGTGAGTCACTGCTGATTAACATAATAACAATTTTCCTAGGGCATTTACTGCAATGTATATAGAAAGGCCACTATGGAAACTCATAAAAGTGCTGTGGTTTGTCAAGGTTTTAGATTAACTTTTTTATAAGAGAAATAACTTGGAAACTATAAACATGTGCCTGGGTTTGGAATGGAGAATTTTGGATTTCAAAAGAAGGAGCTGAGATTCTGGTTTATTCGTACTGGCCAGGACGTTAGTTTCCGACGTCCTGGAAGTTCTGAGCTCAGGCGTTTGAATGCTTTTAGAGGCTGATGTTCCAGTACCTGCCAAGCCTCTTGCCACTGTGTGTGTCAATGTGATGGGCAGTTTGTTTTTTAAAAATCTCAAGGTGAGCAGGTCCATGAACCAGGGTCAACAATTTTGTCAGCCCAGCCAAGTGTTAGAAATATGTAGGAAAAATAAAGTCTCCCAATTTCAACGAAAGTTTAAGCCAAGTGAGTTGATTATACATTCAGTGGAAATTCTGCCCTTCTGATAGTCACTGATCTCAGGAAACCAGGCACCACTGACAAGTAACTGCCAAGCATCCTAACTAACCACACTATCTCCTGAGTGCCTCTGCTCAGTGTCTCAACACCTGGGAATAATAGGTGAGTCGTTTTGTTGACACATTCCTGTATAAAGTAGAGGAAAATGTCAGGCTATTTCTAGATAGGAAGGAGGTTGGAATTAGGTTGGAAGCAATATACCATGCTATGGTGAAATGGGAAATCTCTAGGAAGGTGTGCCCTAGGTTCACCTTGCAAGTCTACCTAAACCTGTGAATCAAGAACCAAATGGAGATTTGGCCAAGGGCAGGGAGAAGTGTGAAAAACACCTAGCACCTCTTCAAAGGCCTTCAAATTCATTCCAGCTGCTCAACCCCCTGGGCCCACATTATGTGATTTTTCTTGCTGTGGGGTTGCAACCACCGTGTATCTTAACTATGGAGAGGGAAGTTAAACCACAAAGGATGGGTGATTCACTGAAGACTTGGGAGAAAGTCTAATTAGAACTTTAATGAGACTTTGTAACTTTCTTACTCTTTTCCCATAAGTTATCTTTTGGCTTTTTCTGGTGTCACATGAACTGTCTGGGTGAGGAATGATGCTCCTGGTTCTGAACAAGAGCCTGTATCACCACAGTATAAACTACCCTGTTCCCAGGAAGAGCCTCGTGTCAGACAAAGCTTTGGGTGGGAAACACCTGCAGACCATGTGCTGCAGACAGAGGAAGCACGCCTGAGGACGATATGCGGGTGCTGTCATCATACCTCGTGGGGTGGGCCTTTGGGCTGGCACTCGCCAGAGCCCACACCCCATCCACTCCATCCTCCAGATGGCTAGTCTAAATTAGTGTTTCATCCTCCTGGCTAGTGATTGGTTGTGGGGTTGCCAGGCCTTAGGCCAACCAGGGCCAGTGTAGGGGGAGATCAGGGCAGCTAAAAATATCTAAGAGAGAAAAATTGTTTCTTACAAAAACACGTACATGGGTACGTATACAGAGAGGCTCACAGACACAGCTTCTAAGCTGGTGGGGATGAAGAGCGAGCCCCTCAGACACTACTGGCCTGCCGCCATGCCTGCGTCCTGCCTTCACATCCCCAGGTGTGAACAGGGATCTGTGCTTTCTTCCTTGCTGCTGGGAAAATCCTTAGACTGTAGCTGACATTGTTGAGAAGCTGCAGCAGGGAGATGTAAATGCTGAAATCTCCCTGCTGACTTTCAGGAGTTCCTAATGATATTTCCTGAAGCCCCTTAGCTCTGATCTCCCTGTAATGCGAGTTAACACGTTTTCTCATTCTTTAAGACAGTTTGAGTTGCGTTTCTGTACTTGCAGGAGAAATCCTAATCAGGATAGGCTGACATTTATTAATCTTCACCTCATATTGTTTTGGAGGGTCTGCGTGCTGCTCAGTCAGCTACCCCACCTACCCCCTCTCTGTCTCTGCCTTCTCTGCTCCAGCAGCTTGACCACTGGAATGCATCACCTGGGGCCCAGCGGGAGTGCCATCAGGACACCTTCATTCCCGTCAGCTCAGAAGCTGCCTTGCTCCTGGTGGCTCTACCCTCCATGATGACAGCTCCTGTAGGATGACCTTCCTCTGGGGCTCCAGTGACATGCTTTCCTGCCCTATCCTCTCAGCCCCAGGGGTGGTAATGGCTGTCCTCTGTGGCTGGCCTTTGGCTGCTCCAATGTCCCCCATTCATTCCTCTGACTTTGTTGATACCTTTGGAAGTAGCTCTTGAAGGGAAATCTCTTCACTTGACCATCTATGTGAAATTCTGTTTTCTTCCGGGACTTTGGTGCTGTTTGCCTTCTGCCTCACCATTTGGCTTTCATTGTTTGAAGCTAGGAAATTCTATTCAGGGCAGAGATTGGAGTTTGGTGAGTGAGAATTTGAAGGCTTTTTCATTTTGCTTATTGACTGACATTGCATTAGTGGGAGATCAGCAATTTTTTCCTGCAAATATTTTAGGCTTTATGGGCCCTGCAGTCTCTGTTGCAAGTATCAACTCTGTCATTTTTAAACAATGTGTGTGCATGTGTTCCAAAAAACTTTATTTATAAAAACAGCTGGTGGGCCAGATTTGATGCCTGGGCCACAGTCTGCCAACCTCTGAGTTGATTTGGTTTATGACCCTGAAGTGTGGGAATATGATTTTAGTTTTCTAGACAGCTTCAGAAGAGAATGCTTTCTGAGGCATGGTTTTTGGTCACCCGGTGACTCTTGTATATGATAAAGTCATTCTTAGGAGATAAATTTTATGGTAAATATAGCATGGAAGAATAATTTCCTCTCTGCCAGCAGAGAGCCACAGCACAAGTGCAGTGGTCAGCAGGACGGAGATCTCACTGTTGGCAGCCCTTCCAAATGCCCCTTGAGAGCCTGAGATAGACTCTTAAGGGTCCAGGGAAGCCATCAGGCACTAGGTCATAGCAGTCACTTTTTCTTGCTTACTTTTTAATGTCATGCAAGGACAGGACATAAGGCCTTCTCCCAGGGTGGCCCCAAGACAAGAGGACACTTGAGACTGGTGAGAAGCAGAGATCTACTAGTCTTCCCAGGAACCTTCCTGAAGTTTTCAAGGTCAAAAAATCCCTCTCCTTTCATGGTTTCCCATAGGACTTACTCTACAGCTGTGTTGGAGCTGCCATTACATTTCCGTGTGTAAGTTGGCAGTGTGTGCTGCTGCCCCTTGCTACTAGAGAGGTGGTGAGAGTGTTGAGGACAGACATAGGCTCGACTCATCTTCCTGTGTGTCAGGAAACATAGCACCTGACACGTTGTGGGTGCTCATTGCCTAATTAATTGAGCTGAATTGAATTTCTAAATAATGTCTAAGCATATCTTTGACATGTCCAGGATCTGGGACAAGAGCATGAACGGAGGCCCATGCATCACATGCCTAACTATTTAAAAGCTACATGTCAAACTACATCTTTGGCCTGGACTGTGTTCCCGCCCCTGGCCCTACAGACTCTTGTGATCTGGGGGCCACGCTTTCCCCTGGGCCAGCCCTGCTGTCCTCATCCTGAGAGGTTGCACAGCTCTCCTGGGGCAGAGCAGGGTGGAAGCTGGGCCCAGGCTCGGGTGGCTGGTCTGTCCTGGGTAAACCTGGGCTGGCCAGCGACTTGAGATTCCTAGGGAGACAGACTGGGGCAGAAGTCCCTTTCCCTATAGCTCATTTGTCTGACTCAAGATTTTTAGGTTGTTCCAGGGGCCTCCTATAAAACCTACTATCTAGGTAGAAGGAAAGACAAGAAGAGGTATGTGGGGAGTTGACGTGCTAGATGTTCGCTGTGGGCGATGGCAGCAGCCACCTCACACAGAGGCAGACCCTTCCCAGTCTCTGTGCTCCCGGGGGTAGGTGGGTGACCCCACCTCCAGCATTCTCAACCCTGCTTCCTCTGGCCTGGGGGATCTGTTTAGTTCACACTGTCTTCTCTGATAATCCTGGTTTATTCAAGTAGTTACTGAACTTTCTAAAATCTGCACAGTGAGGAAAATGAGGCAGAGTTTGTGAGATGTGGGGCACACAGGGCAGGAACCCTCCTCACCTGGTCCGAGGGCAGCACCAGCATCCAGAAGCTGCCCCCAGAGGATGTTACATGAGTCTTCCCAGGGAGACTGCCTGCTGAACCTTTGTTCCTGCTGAAACTTTGTGCTGTGGTTGGCTTGCACCAGTGGTCAGGTTTGCCTGCAGGGCTGGCTCCTGCCTCCAGAGCTTCTCATCCAGAGCTCTGGGATGAAACCTGAATGTTCACACACCTCACAGGTCCCAGGTGATGCTGCTTGTCTGGGGCCACGTTTGAGAACTGCCGGTGTATAGGATGGTACAAAAAGTGGAGACCCCAGAATAGCCATGATTCTCATAATTCCACAGACATGAAATGGGTTGCCCTCCCTGGCACTGGCCCTAAGATATTGTTAGAAACTTGATCTTTAGTAGCTGGGAAAAGAAAGAAAATGTTTAAAGCTGCAAGCAATTTCCAGTCTCTAAGGGTAGGGACATGAGTTTACCTCAGAGGCAAATTGTTGCTTTTGGTCTGGGAAAACCACTTGAGTCTGCCATTTATTTACAAAAATGTAAATCAAATGTTCACCCCCTGTTCTGGAGGGAAATGTGCAGTCAGTATTAACCCAAGCACAGATGTTTTAGACTGAGAAGTTAAGTGCTCTGCTGATAAATTTTGGGAGAACGAGCCAGGCCTCTGTCTGGGACACCCAGCTGTCGGGGAGGGCGCTATGGCAGCCAGGCCCCCTGGTGCGCAGGCCACTGCCCTGGGCTCTGTGCGAGAGATGCGAGGACCAAGGCAGCAGGGCGTCTGCAAGGAGCGAATCACCTGGGCACTGGGCATGCCTCGCACAGGACGGATTCTGTCAGAATAACCGGCCACAGGATGCGGCTCCACTGCTACTTTCTGATGTTGTTTTTCTGCTGTGGGGTATTCTCTGGAGGAGAGAAACATTCCCACGTTCAGTCTGACTGGGGACAGGTCGGCTTTTAGCCTTGAAACCTCTGGGGCGAGGGAATGGAGCTTGGAGTGAGGGAGGCCCCTCTCACAGCCTCGAGGCAGATGGGCCCGGAGGACCCCTCAGAGAACTGTGCGTGGGGTGGGCTGGGGTGGGGTGACCCAGAGTTGAATGCGGATGGAAGCTGATGGTCGTGAGGGACCATAGTGACAGTGGGGACTGTACCCTGAAACTCGCCTCTACTGGTCCAAGATTACACTTTCCTTCCCTAATACCTGTTTCTGGTGAAATGTTCAAATTTGGAGTTTAATATTTGTTGTGATGTGAAGATTTAAAGGAAAATTTAAGGGTATTTCAAAAAGTTTATAGAAAATTAGAATTCAAACATAGTGTGAATCTTTCCATTCACTTTTTGAAGACCCCTTGTATGTTACTGGCTTGGAACTAATCGGCCAAGGAGAAGATAAGTCTCATGTCCAAAGTCAGTTTTCAAGGAGAGTGGACCTCCCTGCAGTGTGAGGGTCTCCCAAGGATTATTGCAGGGCTGGAGCAGAGAGACAGGAGGGCTGAACCGTGCATCACATGACACCATGGTAGGCGGTGCTCAGGGGCACATTGCTTTATGTGCAGGTTAGAACTCAAGGTCAACCATGATGTTGAAGTCACTGTAGGTTAAAGCTGAGTTTTGGATTACAAAAGGAATATAATTGGCTGGTTTGGTTAAATACTCCAGACAATTTGGGAACAGGCATTATGTGTGAACACCCACCCTGAAGATCAGATACAATTGGAAAGAGTTCCCTTTCTCTAATAGGATAATGTCGCTCCAGTCTTCACCACAAGTGAATATATCCAAACCTACAACTGCGAGAAATGTAACTCTTTATCTGTAGATCTTAGGTAGGAAATGAAGTTTCATTGTCTGAGCTTCAAAAACTCCCTCTAATTAGGCAATATGATTTTCCAACTCTATTAACCTTCATTGGCATTCATAGAAATACCCTAAACATTGAAGGAAATAAAACCAAGTTAGAGCAACATAAGAGGTCAAGTAGGTGCAGGAGGTCACTAAAGAAAATCAGTTTTCCTGTAATTTACTGAGAGGTCCAGAAATAATGATCAAATATCAGTTTGGGACTGGATTCTTCCCTGCTCTATCATGGCTCCTGGGACCAGCCAGCTGACCAAGGCTGTCAGAAGGGGGACATGGGACTTTCGCCGAAGTGAGCACCTTTGTGCAGAAAACCACAGCAATGTGGGAAGAAGCGGCTGATGTGTGACATGTGCTGAGTCTGTGAAAAGGTGAATTCAAATCTAGTGCCTCACAGAGTTGGGTTGAGTGTGGCACGGTGCAGACACAGCAGCCTTGGTGGTGACCACCAGTGACTCGCTCGTTCCAGGAGGAAAGTGGCTTATGCAGAAGACAGTCAGCTAATGCTTACGAGGCGGGTAATCTATTTTCTACTCAGTGGTTTTGTGTATCCATTGGCCTCTTGATCTTAAATCCTCAAAACAAATAAGAATATATCACACCACTGTTTTGATGAAAATGGAAGCTATTATTTTCTTTAATAATTACTCTTCACTCTAGGAATCACAGCAACGTTACGTGGGAGGGTTCACATGACTAAGTTCAGATCTCATGCACAGACGGTTTACAACCTTCACTGAGTTCCTTCCTCGCTTATGCCTCAGTGTCTCCTTCTGAAAAAGATTCATATTTCATTTAGACTGCGAAACACTTTTTAAAAATTGCTTTACCTCATTAATGTGAAAAATAGGAGGACATTAACGTTTTCCACTCAGAATATATTATGGACTGACTGGCATTAGACAGTATTTTCCCTGCTTGCATACTTTCCTTGGGAAAATCTACTGGTGTGTAATGATCTTTCAACCACACTTTTCCAGCAGAGATTTCAATGAGCTTTACCAGTATTTTCCTGTCCTTGTCCTGGGCTCCTGTTCCTCTCCTTTGGAGCAGTGTAGCTGTTGGAGCTCACGCCAGTGAAGCGGGTTGCCTGGGGCGGACGGTGAGCCCGTCTGGAGCCAGCTGCTGCCTGAGCTCTGGACTCCCACGGGGCTTACTGCCCCTGCCAGCAGCATCACCCCACCTCTGGAGGCCAGGAGCCTGTAGTGCAGGTGAGCCATTACACACGTCGGTATTCTTTACGGGGAGCTACGGTTTCTGTAACACCAAACAATGGCATGTTTAGAAGTTCAGAAGTGCCTGAAAATTGAAGACTGTGGAGACGGGGGGACATCAGGCTTTGCTGGAACTTCTCAAACTAAAAGTTTTTGGCATACCCAAGGTACATTGCAAATGTTTTCTCAATTTGTAATACCCTTGAACTTCAGCCTATCAAATACTTCTCGTTAGCTTACTCTTCAGTCACCGGAATAGTTGTTTTTGCAAAGCCCACTTTCATACTAAAGTTTTTGGGGAAACTTTTAAAAGCATGTCTTGAAAGAGTTTTCCTTTGAAGTTATCAAACTGCTTTTTTGGCAAATATGCGTGGAATTTAAATTCTAATTCAAATCAACACAGATAATCCACTGTTTATTTGGACTCTCATCTTGAATATACTTATCATATACTTGGCAATTTGATCTTTTCTTTTCAAAATGTTAGCTGTTTAATAGTCTGAAAAGGAAGTAGTAAAAAGAGTGTCTGGGAACCTCAGAGCTTGAGGGTCATTTAATACATCTTCACAAGGAGCTCCTGGACACCTGCTTCATAAGGTACCTTGCCCTGCTTTTGGAACAATATAAAGCATGATCTTTGCTTTCAAGGAATTTACCTTTGAATGAGGGAGAAAGAAATTCACAAAGAGGCAATAAAAGCCGTACTGGGTACAAAGTACTCTAAAAGTACAGAGGCAAGAGAAATCTTTTGATGAGACAGGAAAAGGCTTCATGGCTCAGACCACTTTTGAACTGCCAGGAGCCAGGAATGCCGGTCACACAGGGACAAGAGGGCCAGGGCCCTCATTCAGGTGGGCTACAGGAATCAAGCTAACCAAGCAACAGCGACCAGTCTGTTGAGACCAAACCCAAGGTTTCCATCTTAGGAGCACTCTCCAAAAATGCTGAGAAAGTATTAAACAGAGAAAATCAGTCATAATGTACCAACTGTAAAGGTCTGTGTGGCCTTTAGACAGTCCCCATTTTACAGCTAGTGGATTAAAGAGCCTGTCACACAGCCTGTGCAAAGAACAAACTGGCAGGGTGAAATTTAGAGCATGATGACACAATGGCCCTGGGACACCAGTTGGCATTTAGGTGACTAGTGGCACGTCCTTCATCTCCACACCATGCTCTGGACTGAGTCTGTTTGCTGGTCTAGAAACTTGCCTTAGCTTCTGTATCTAGGAATAATATGCTATCGTATAACAAGAGACCAAACTATTAGTGTGTCTGGAATGCTTGCAATTCTTCATCGGCATGTCTTCTCCCAGTGTGTATTTTATTAACTGATACAGGGGATTTATCACTATGGTGTGACATTTTTTAGCCAAAGGATGTGCCTCCCCGTAGGTATGAAGGCTTTCCGCTGAGTGTGAGGAAGATAATACGGAAAATTTCTGTTCTCATCTTAATGCAAAAATAAGAAAGAAATGAAACTTTTCTAACATATAATATCCAACCTCAGGGGTATGCGAGTCAGAGTCTCATGTCACCCTCTCCGTGGTGGGTGGAAGGCGGAGAGTAACCAGGAAAGACCTCAGGCATTTGCTCTCATTGAGATTTGCTGCTTTTTATGTGTCAAGTGAATGGACACATTACATGTCTGTGTTGTTATCTTGCATTATTATATTTTAATATTTTATATATCAAGCTTAAACTAAACAAAATGTACAAATATCTTTAAGCGTTTCTACAATGAAACTGTGAACTGAAGATGCTTCTATAGTGCAAGCCCAAGTGACAAGCATAGAAAAGGGTGGAGCAGTCACCTTTCCTCAAGTCCTGTGCCACATATGAAGTAAAAAACACGAGTTTATTCTGATCTGAGAAACAGCCACATAAATATGTTATACGTAATTATATATTAAATCTAATTACTAAGGAAATTATTTTGATAGGGGTTTACAAGACTTGTTAAAGATTATCTGGCTCTAAGAATAGATCGTGTCCTGAGATATTAAGTAGTGATATTAGGAGTAAGCATAATCTATAAGCAAATGTACACATGCTGGGATACATGCTTAAAATATGGGCGATCACTGAGCGAGAGCATTGCCTTCTCTGTGTCAGGCACCTGATAAGATGAAAAGCATCCCGGAGCGCATGATGTCATGGAAACAGTGACGCCTGGTGCTGTCTTTCTGCTCCATAACAAAATGTGACTTCACATGGGTCGACACTGCCACATTCTGGTACTTTGGAATCCCTTCCCTGGACTTTTCATTGAGCACCTCCGCTCAATGTAGCATCCTGTCTTTAGCATCTTACACTGTTTGTTCTGCTCTAGGCTGAGGAGAACCTCGTATCGAAATATTTTGGCAGCTATACTTTTAATCCATTATGTTTCAATTTTGCTGAGTCCTGAATGAGAGGGTCACTGTCATATGCTTCTGCAAGGGGCACCTTCACTTATGTTTAATAAAGAACACTTCTAGTAAAGATATTAAACAAACTAAAATGGAGAAATGGGTTCCTTTCCAAACTTGACCTTTCTCTGCACTATGGAATTTTACTTGTATTGCTAAGAACAAGTGACACGAACATGAAGAATAACCCCATGTGGTTTTGCTATGAGATGGCACAGCGTCATGTATCTATAAAGTAAATAAGGGTATAGATGTGTTTTCCCACTTCCTCAGTGGAGGTTTTGCAGCAGGAGGTTAACAATGAAGCGACCTGTCCAAAGCAGAGCCGGTACTAACCACTACATTAGACTCCTGTGCTTAGCACTGCAAACACAGGTATATATTTGACATTTTATACACAGTTATGATTTCCTAATTGCTTTTAATCTCTTCTCCCTTTTCAGCCAAGGGCCCTTGGTAACCAGTACAACACTCTACCAACTCTTGAGGTTTAATGAAGTCTTCTGATAACTTTAGTACTCTTAGAAATCCATTGGCCTTGAAATGCCCCCCACCCCTCGCCAAGAGGCATCCTAAAATAATAAAATCGGCAGGGTATAGGATTAGTTTTTCCCAGATTGTGAGTAAGAAGTCATGATGCTAGATAAAGCTATCAAAGGAGATGGTGCTAACTAGAGCAGGCTTCTCACCTGCGACTGGGAATGATGGTCAAGCCAGATAAAAGAAAAGAAACATTGGGGAGGGTGGAACATACCGTTGCATGGTGGTGGGCTTAACACATTAACCCATAATGCCAAAAAATGGTTGTCATTAGCTAGAATCTCTCAGTGACATCAATAGTAAATAGTGAAATCAAATCAAAAGTGAAATCAGTTAGTAAATCAATGCAAAATGAGTTTTATTATTTCCTGCCAGGTGGTAACAAGCACCTGATCTGAATGAGTTAAAACTCTCTCATTTATTCCCTAATTTATTAAGTAATGTATGCCCTAAAAGGGTGTGTCTCTCTGTCCCTGTGCTGTCTGCGCCGCCTATGAGAACGTTAGCTTCCCTTCAGTGCCCGCTTGTCCACACCATGGAACGCTGCTCTTCCCTCTGTACTTGCCATTCAAGGTCTCTGGAACTCTGCCTGGGGGTTGTGGCTGGTGGGGGTCTCTCTCTACATCCCACAGGACTTTAATCTAACCCTTGGCTCCTCTGCAGCCGGTAGCAAGTCCTAATTGCAGGTCAGCAACTCAGAAACCAGTTGAGAGGCTGGAGCCCTACCTCTGGCAATATATTTCTCTTTGATTACTGTAAGTAGCAAAACAGCAAGGCCAAATGGGTCCCCACAGGCTGGCCCATTAGCTCTCCACCTCAGGGCAACGGGGCCAGGGCAGTGTCTCACCATACACTGCAGGGTCTAGTCACATGGAAGTGTGCAGAAGGGACAAAGAGGCTGAACACAAGAGATTAGACATCTTGGCAGGACTGAGGAGTTGTTGGCTTTTTTTTTTTTTTTTTTTTTTTTTTTTGCGTTTAATGGAATTAGAATTAGTTGCCACATTATTGCCATCAACAAGGTCAGGTATGGGAGGCTGAATGCAAACAGCATCAGATTCAAAAGAATGGTCAAGTTCACGCTCTTCCCAAACACAGCTGCTGGCAATCAAAGGGGCCCTAAGGGGCAGGTCTTAGTGTTATGTGGCTAATGGCCTACACCTGCTCTAAATTGTCACAGGACACTCAAAAATCCATTTTCCTTTTCTCCTAAGAGAATAGGGATGGGAGCTTTTGGGGTGCATGTACATAAGATGTGCTCATGAGTACACCTCGCCTTTGCCTGTATCTTTGTGATAAAACTTGAAAGATGTCCAATCTTTAGCTAGAGGGGAAGGTTTTCACAGCAGAGTTAAAATCACTTCTAGGAGTGGTTTCCAGTTAAGAGCTGACAGCTCACACGTGAAGTGACCATCCAGATGTGTCATTCCAAGAATCGTGGAGACCAGTCTCATTTGTCCTCTGAAATGGAGCGATATGTTCTTGGAGAAGCCAGGGGAACAGGTAAGATGTAGTGTTCCCATAATTTGCACTATCTTTGGATGGAGCGAGGAGGAGGTGTTAGTATGATGTAACATGTAATACTGAGCAAGAAATGATTAAGCAGTTGTATGTGTAGCTACTGGTTGGTGTAGGGGGAAGGGAAACGCTGTTGTTACGCAAAAGGTGTCTGACTGCCACGCTTCTATTCAACAAATGATTCCTTTGCAGTTAGGACTCCAAGCAGTGAATTACTGCATCTGTGTGGCATACTTTATAACTTTTCCCCACCATATAATGAGAACTCTAAGCCCAGAAACAGAAATCAGACCCAGGTCTTTCAAGCCAGAGGTGGAAATCTGCAGCCGAGCAGAGTTCAAGGTAACATTGCCACAGTGCAGTGCAGGTCAGCAAGGACACTCCTTGAGAAAGACCCGTGAGAGATTGAGTCGTCTGGCCTCTCCCTGCACACCAGCTGACATCGTGAGTAACGGAGGACACGCAGTGTCTAGACAAGATAAGAACGTACCTCGAATCCCCCTCTTTTGCATCAGTTCCTGAGTGCAAAGGGTTGGAAACTGAAAGCACTGTATGTCTGTTTTAGTTCCTTGGCCATAATTACGTAAACCTTGAGTGGTGTGGAAGGCAGAATCCTGAAAAAATACTGGGGTTAAAAAAAAAACACTTAAAATAACTTCTAAAATAAGAAATATTAGTTGTTAAAAATATGTTATCTTTTTCACCATATCAACTATTTCATGGAAAATTTAGTATTAAAAAGAGCTTATTTACAGAAGAAGCAAGTCATGAACAGTGTGAGTTATAGGCAGAGACAGTGCCAGCAAAAGGGATTTGGGTGTTCTGCATCGAGTTCTCAGAAATTCTTGCTGAAGAAGCCTCTGCTACGTTCGGCAATGGCCCAGACTGCCCTTTAACGTGACTTCACCATCAAACCCTGCTCCTCCCGGCTTTCTCCAAGGGGAGGCACGGGGCCAGGGCAAGGTAGGTGTGTTCACTGTTTCCAGTGCAGCTGAGAACCATCATTCTAACTGCAGCTGTGATTTTTCTTCTGCTTTTCTCCATCAGTTGTGCCCCAACGATGTTAACGGATGCTTTCCTTACTTAATTTCACTTAAGAGTTAAAATTTAAAAACACTGGGAAACTATATGCATTCAGAGAGCAAAATCTCAGAAATGATTGTATTCATTCTTTCAAAAAGCATTATTTCTCACTTTATTCCTTTATATGTATGAGTTTTAACATAATTGATATACACTTAATTTAGACATAGCTTCTATGTATCTATATAAACCTTGCATAAGTAGAGAAATAGCTATAATTCTCACGACAGAGTTTAGGGTCAATTTTCTAAATGTTATCATATCCGTCCCCTGAAGCAGTAGACTTCCGCTGCCTATCCCAGGCGAGCCTGAAAAGCAGCGTCCTTTGCAGCCCTCTGTGTCAGTGACGCTTGCTCCTGGGAATGCAGCATAAGTAAGGGCTGCACCAGGTGGGACACTTAATGCTGTAAGCACCCCTGCCACCCCAGTAGGCCACCGTGCAGGAGACAGAGCCACTCGATAGCTGAGGACAAGAGGAGGAGGGACAGTGTCCTCTTTGGGTTGAAATGCAGCACTCATAAAACCAACGGGAAGAAAGTTTAGTTCAATACTTAGGAAGTGGGGGTGGATTTAGGTGCCTCATTAACTACTAGAAGCAGAATCCAAGACCCCTGAGTTATTTCCTTTCCTCATCCTATAGCAGAGCGGCTCATATTCTCACTACATTGCTCCCTCTCTACTTTTTCCCTAAATGAAATGTTAATTTCACTGACTTACACTTTTGTAAAATGAAAATGCAAATCAAGGCTCTCGCTACTCAAGTCTCAACCATTCGCCATTCAAGCCTGTCGCAGAAATGCCCATGACGGGCCATACGGTCCAGAGGCGTTTCCTCCCCATCTCCCTGCTCTCTGACAGAGAATCTGAACTCTACAAACAAATGCAGGAATACATTGTCTAGGCCCAGACCCAGTGTCTGCTCTTAGTGCCTCTGTGACATGGAATTTAAAATGCTTGTTGATAGCAAAGATTGAGAAAGACCCATCTCTTTCCTATCACAAGGTCCATTCCCACAACCCCGTGCTGCTGCCACAATACCTGGTTCCCTTTCTCTTTTGTTAATGTCCTGTTTAATCTCCATTCCCCCACTGTGTTCTTTTGTCTCTGCATTCTTTGGTGTTTAGATACATCACCACAAAGTTCATCTTCCCCTGAGCAAACCTCCTCTGTGACCTGGAGATCCTGCTGAGACGGTCCACACAGCCAGGGGTGGCAAAAAGCATTCCCTCTGTGCATTTCCTTTATGTTAACGCACTTCAAGGTCTAATAACAACATTTCATTGAGGGAAAGAGAAAGTCGTTCTCTGTCAATGAGGTAGGTCATTACTTTTCCATCTGCTAACGTGTATCTGCGCGCTGTCCTTCATAATGGGCATGCTACACACACACCAATGCAGAAAGGTGATGTGAGTTATTTTCCTAATAAACAGCACAGGATATTGTGCTGATCCAGGCATGGTACGTCATCCAGGCCCTAGTGACCAATAACACTAACGTTACTGTAGAGTGCAGTTCCTGGCTGGTTTGGAAATATGGTTCATAATATCTCTTTTCCTCTGTGAAGCTAAATTATTTATTTCAGTCGAATTCCTAGGCATTTTGTGTTTAGACTCTTTATGAAGAAGCAGCAAAACATTGTGGTTAAGAGTTTGGGCTTTGGAGTCAGAAAGGTCTAGATTAAAGTCCAGGCTCTGTTGCGACACCAAACAACTTTCTGCAACTTGTATGTCTTCTCGGAGCCTCAGTTTTGTCCCCCCTGACAGACGTTGTCTTTTAGAAGATGGGTTAAGTAACAAAGGAGGTGTTGATTGCATCGTGCCTGGCAGCTAATCAAGACTCTTAGAAAGGTAACTTCTAACTGCATTCAGTTAGTTTAATCTTAAGGCATGATGAACAGACCCTATCCACAGAGTGTGCAGGAAGTCATCACCCTTAACATTATTATAACCTCCTGGGGAAAGAGTCCATCCCCACCCTTGGACTTCTGTGGCACCGTGCCCTCCCTCAGCCACCCTCCTACCTCTAGCCTCTCAGTGCCACCTCTTCCTCTCCCAGCCCTCAGATCTCACCCTCGACACCTCCTCCCTCTTCCTCTAAGCCAATTCATCCTCAAGCCTTGTGCATTTGTCTTCTGAAACCCACATGTCCCTCCATGGCCATGGCTGCTGCTGTAACCCAAGCCACTGGCACCTCTCGCCCAAGCACTAGCCTCCCTCCTGGTTTTCCTGGATTCAGTCTCCCCCATGGAAAACTGAAATTTGAGTAAATTACCCCCAGCCAAACCTCTGCTTCAAACCCTTCTTCAGCTTTGTTCTTAGACCAGGGTGCTCCTGTGACCTACCAGCCCTGTCTGTCCGGTTGCATGTGGACCACCTCCTTCTGTGTTTCAGCCCTGCGGCCTCCAGCTCCTAGTTGATGAAGCAAAAATTCGCTTTCTATTCCTGCATATACTTAATATTTATAAGCAAGAGAGAAGAATTCAAAACTTCCTCTTCCTTCCTCAGGGCATGGAGAGCTTTAGTGAGTTCTTATTTGCTGTGGACTTTTGGAAAGTCTCACATGAACTGTCAGAAAAAAGCCCAATATATTATTGTGGTCTGAGCTGGGCCCAGATAACTTTGGTATTTGCAGTAGGACTGAAATTATTAAACCAACAGCCGTTCCCTTAGCATGTGTGAACTTCAATTTCTAGGCCAAAGTATAGCTACAAAAGTGCTGACATTTTGAAATGCTATATAGCAGAAAAAGGTAGCGGAATGTTTTCTCGTCTCAAAAAAATGTTTAGTTGGGGATTCAGTCCCAGGTGTCGTGGCAAATTAGTCAGGTGACCGTGAAGTATCCAAGGTGGATAGATAACTCATCCGGGGACTAGGAGCTTCAGAGCACTGTGGGAAGCGAGGGCCCAGGGTCTGTAGCAGAAATCTGCTCTGTGGTAACTTCTGGGTGGCAACCCAATTGAGCCCTCCTGTCCTATCCTGCTACCTGATACCTCCACTTGCACTTCTCATTGCTGGAAAGTACACAGCGGTGACCAAACGGGAGACTAAGGGAGTGTAATAAGAGCTCAGGCCAGAGTGAAACTGAAGAAACTGAGCGCAGCTGCCGGAGGGCACCCTGCTACTCACAGAAGTCTCTGTGCTCGGCCAGCTGCCCAGGATGAGAGTTCCTGTCTCTTCTGACGCTTATAGGTGTCTTCTGGAATGTATGGACAGTACTGCAGTTGTCAGATCTCTGCCACCTCTGGAGTGGCAAGGTGACAGGGACATGACAGGGAGTGATTGGCACATGGGAAGCCGGTAGCTGGGCTCTCTTTAGTCCAATCTCTGTCTTTGTCTACACTTCATGCACACGAGTGAAAACGCTCTTGAGCTTCTTACTGTTTTCAATTTTTGGTCAATATGATGCAACCATTGAAGACTCTAGGCTTCAAGGATGAGTTTTTCTACTAATGCCAGTATCGATTGGTCATTTTTTGTCATGAGAATTTTATGACAATTTGGGGAGGTTAAAGGAAGTCTTCCAAGACACTCAGGATTAGGTTAGGCCCCTCTGTTGTGCCCTTCATAGCACTTGCTCTTTCTCTCTTCACAAAATATATCTCACCTGTAAAAATTAGTTTAATATCCTTATTCCCGGCTAGACTGAAAGTGCCTTATGGGGAGGGAGCCCTGCCCATCATTTTCACTGTGGTTTCCCCACATGTTGGATCTGTGGTAGGTGCTAAATAAGTTCCTTAAAAGAACGGATGAATAAAAGTAATCCAAAACCAGAAAATATGTCATAAAATGAAGGGAGGAATCTAAAAAGATGAAGTTCATTGCTATATTTAAACTAGAACAACTTTTAGAACCTCCTTACACTGATGTAATAATAACTTATAACCATAGAAGAGCCAGAAGAATTGATAAGCTGGACTTCATTAAATTAAAAAATCTCTGCCCTGTCAAAGAAGCTGTCAAGATAATGAAAAGACAAGCCAAAGACTGGGATAAAATACTTGCAAAAGACATAAGTGATAAAAAACTGTTATCCAAAATATACAAAGAACTCTTAAAACTCAACCATAAGAAAACAAACTGATTTACAAATGGGCCGAAGACCTTAACAGACACCTCACCAAAGAAGGTATACAGATGGCAAATAAGCATATGAAAGGAGGCTCTACATCATATATCATCAGGGAAATGCAAATTAAGGCTACAGTGAGGTACCACCACACGCCCATTAGAATGGCTGAAATCCAGAACCCGGACAACACCGAATACAGACAAGGATCTGGAGCTATAGGGTCCCTCGTTCACTGCTGGTGGGAACACAGAATGTGACAGCCACTTTAGAAGACAGTGTGGCAGTGTCTTAGCAAAGTAAATGTACTTTTACCATACGATCCCGCAGTCACACTCCTTGGTGTCAACCCAAAGGAGTTGAAGACGTATGTCCATGTGAAAGCCTGCACATGGTTATACAGCTTTACTCATGATTATTGTCAGACCATGGAAGCAACCAAGACGTCCTTCAGTAGGTGATGGATAAGAGAACTGTGGTACATCCAGACAATAATAGAATATTATTCAGCACTAAAGAAAGAGCTATCAAGTCATGAAAAGACACGGAGAAAACGTACACATATAAGTGAAAGAAGCCAGTCTGAAAGGGCTGCACACTGTATGATTCCAAATATGACATTCCAGAAAAGGAAAATCTATGGAGACAGTAAAAAGATCAGTGGTTGTCAGAGTCCGGGGGAAAGAAGGGAAAAATAGGTGGTGTGCAGAAGCTTTTAGGGCAGTGAAAATACTCTGTATGACGCTGCAGCGGCAGACACATGTCATCACACATTTGTCCAAAACCACAGAATGTGCAGCATCAAGAGTGAACCCCGATGTAAACTGTGCATTCTGGGTGATAACAATAGTTATTTTAGTAGGTAGATCAACTGAAACAATTGTACCACTCTGGTCGGTGATGTTGATAACAGGGGAGGCTGTGCACGTGTGCGGGGCAGGGGGTGTATGGGAAATATGCGTACCTTTCCTCTCAAGTTTTCTGGGAACTTAAAACTATTCTGAGAAATTAATAAAAAATAAATTAAAAACTCAGAGAGAGAGTGGAGCAAGATGGCAGAACAGCTGATCCCCAGCGTCACTCTCTCCCACAATCGACCAATTTACAACTATCAAAAAGCAACAGCTACCAAGCTGGGGCCACTAGAGCTCAGAGGAAGAGGAGAAGAGACCTATGGAGTTCATGAAGGAGAAGCGACGATGAGAGAAAGAAAGGATCAATCCGCCCATTTTGAGCCTTGGACATTTCAAGGCTGGAGCTGGTGAGCACATGGAGCAAGAGCTGGCAAAAGCCGCAGCTGCGCCTTGCAGATGAAGTTGCTTGGAGGCGGCAGGGGAGAAGAGGGCCATGGTGGCCCCCAGGCCAGCAAGACGACTAACAGGGTTCCTGTGGACCCACAAAGGAGTGAGGGGCCACAGACAACTGAAAAAAGGAGCTACTCGGAGACCTGCAAGTCATTGCAAGGGACCAGCACTCGGCCTGTCCTATGGCAAGTGTTTGGGGTGTGGGGGGTGGGGGAGACAGCCCACCAGGAGAGCAGCTAAACTGCCCTCTAGTCAGCACAGGCCCACTCAGTGGAGACTGGCCAGGAATATAGAATTGCAGGGGGTGCAGTTTGCTGAAAAGACTCAGGCCCAGACCAGAGTTTCCCCACAACCCAGGTATATCAGACTTCAGGAGGCCCAGAAGTACATACAAGGTCAACAATTAAAACCTGAGCTGCACAGAAAGCCTTCCCCATGGAATCAGCAGCCAAGCAGCAATTTAGTTCAACTACAGGGCCCAAGTGCTGGTCCCCACAGGAAGCTCCCCCATATAGAAATAAGCAAAGAACACCAAATTAGTTCCAGCTCAGAGTTTAAGTGGTGGGAACAGCAAATAATCCAACACAGAACTGAAAGAAAAAACAAAATACCCAGATCAGAGACAAAGTTTGATATTAACCAGTAGAGGTCTAACACCACCAAAGAACACTTATAAAATGTAAAAGAGCTGGAAGCCCCCTGGGCTCCCCAGCTGGAGTTGGGGGGAGCCCATGGGCCTCTACAGACAGGCCAGCCCCACCCCTCCCTGCCACTTCCATTTCTGTACTCCGTCCCTCCTGCCCCTCCCACTGCTCTGCAACAACATCTTTGAATGTAAAGAAATAATAATAATAAATTAATTTTTTGAGAAACCTTCAAAACAATCAAGTCTTAAATAAAAACCCAGGTAACGTGTACACAATGCTCACTGTGTTCAGGGTGATGTTCTAGCCTTTTTACATATGTTAAATTGTATCATCCTCATAATAGCCTGTTACTCCCAATTTACAGATGAGGAAAGTGGGGTTCAGAGAAGTCAGAGACTTGTCTGAGTCACACAACTGGTAAGGAGCTGGCTTAGAGCCGGCTGTTTTCTTAAATCTGCTGTTTTAGAGAACTGAAAGTCACTGCTGAAATACAGAACACAATGAAAGAAGCATGTTTTGAGGCCTGCTCTGTCCAAGGCCCTGAGGGACCCAAAGACAGTAGGTAGGACTCTGCTGTGCCAGCCCCGAAGTCAGCGGGAGATCAGTAGCTTTGCAAATGCTAACTAAACACACGAGGCAGTAGGATGTCCGTGGAGACGGCGTGACTAATGGCTGCATGGGTGTGCTCATCCTAGACTCGGGGCGAGAGGAAGCAGGAGGGCGGCTGAGGCCTGGGCGGTCCGCAAACTTCCACCCTGAACTTAGCCTGGAAGGACCGAAGGCACCATGGGGACAGGAAGAGGGGGGTGAGGGTCACAAGGGTCACTGAGAAGCAAACATGCCGCATTGAAATCTGTTTTTCTTAAATGGATTCAAAATAACAAAGTGCTGTCCCCAGCCCAGATTTTTCATCGCCTCTGACAAAAATGTGGGATTTTTGGTTGTCAGTAGTTTCTTCTCCTGGACATTTGTTTCTCTGGGTTTAAAATGAAAATATCACCTGCCACATTCCTCCCCATAGAGATGTTGGAAGGGTTAAAGGATTCTGTAAAGCATTAAGAGTGTCTTTAAAGCCGTTATACAAAAGCAAATTATCATCAGCATTGTTGTTTTTGTTGCTGGCTTTTATTACTGTTCTCATAAAAACTGTACCCGGGGAAACATAACTTTTAGCGTGGTTGCAGCCGGCTCTCGCAATTCACTGTCTCATTGTGACCCCGACTGGAAGGCCCGGCAGAGCCGAGGCCTCCACGGATTTTTCTTCCAGCAGTTCCTGCGTTCGAGAAGGCTTTCCTGAGGTGCGGCTGGAGCCTGCTGCCCATCACCCTTTGACTTGGACTAACTCATAGATAGGTTTATATATTTTTTCAGCACATACAATGTATTAAAGATGAGTTAGTCACTAAATATTACTAAATTTCAGATAAGAGTGGAATTCTGGGTTCCCTTCCATAGAAGATGTCACATCTTCTATGGAATATCAGGGGGCACACATTTCAGCCCCTGCCACAGTGAGAATCCACCGGTCCACTGAATGTACACTCAGGCCCTGACCAAGCCCCGCATGCTCATGGGGCTCCCTGTCAGTCCTGAGGAAGACCCACCAGTCTTCTGGCTGCATTGTCTGTTTTCCAGCCAAAGCACTGACAGTCCAGGGTAAGCTGCCTACAAGGCCCACGCTGGGGGAGGACGAAGCCAGGTCTGCACCAGGCAGGGCAGAGAGGCATAACTAGTTGCCAGTCCATGGAGCCTGGGCCAAAGCGGGAAAGAAGGAGTCTGAATTCCGAGCCTGGAGCTGAAGACCTGGGCCAGGAAGCAGGTACGAGCACCCCCATTGTAGAATGGGAGCCAACAGCCACAGTTCTGGAGCAAGTTCCATGAGCCCTGAGTGTCTGCCAGGGTGTGCCCTGTAGTGACTCTTCATTTTGATTAGATAGTTCATACTCGCACATTATAAACATTGGGGAAACTACATACACATGTGTCCCTGCATACTTATGCACCTGCACCTGGACCCACGCATGCCACCAGCAATTCCAGTATGATAGTTGTCAGAGGGGCAGGTGACAGCACTTTCTGAACTCCCCCAGGCAATTCTACTGTGCAATGTGCAGCTGGAGTTGAGAACTACCACCCCAGGTGAACCAGTCCTCCTCATGACACCTTGTCTCCACTCATTGGTCTCAGTCTGACCCCACACCCTGAACATTCTCTAAATAGCTCAATTCCTTTTGCACCAAAGGCTGTTCTTGGGAGGGTCCTCCTTTCCTCTTTCAGTTCCCTAAGATAGTAGCTGGGTAGATGGGCAGCCTAGGTCTGGGTGGTTGTGTCCTTTGGATGACATCTTTTGTCTTTCCAGTTACATGCAGCTCAAGTAGGTCCCTGGTGGAACATGATTTGGCCACCCTCGATGAAGTCAGGGTCCAACAGCCTCCTTGGCTGCCTTAGCCCCAGGCTGGGTCCTCTGAATGCCTGAGCCCCTCAGAGCCAATGCCACATCCTCCAGCTGTCTTCTTCCTTGGTTCCAGGCAGTCAACCCAGAGGAGTCTGATGTGCCTGGCACCACCCCATCACAAGGGCCCGCAGCTGTCCCGCTGGCCTTTGGGGACTCCCCCAGGACCTGTGCCAGTCCGGGCCCCGTTCATACCATGAGAAACTAATATGGCTCACCAAAACGTAATAGGACACTACCATGTTGGGTGGTCAGTTTACTCTGATGGGGCCTTGCTGGGGGGTGTGGAGGCAGATTTCATACCACCGTCCAGAGTTTTATTAAAATTGGAACACAGTGATAAATACATACCCTGATTTGATCATCACACATTACATACATGTATTGAAATATAGCTCTGTACCCCATAAATATGTACAATCAATATATTTCAATTAAAAAATAAATTTAAAAAATTGGAACAAACACACACTGCCCTCAGTTTTTTCTACAATCATCACGCCTCCCCTCTGGTTTCCCACCCCGTTTCCACTGTCTTTACTGCATCTCTTTTTCCAGAATCTCTGGCGTGGCTGGTGCAGGCAAATTTACCTCTACCTACCCTCCATGTCCATCTGGGATTCCCGTGCTGTATCTTCTCTCCTTAGCAGATGGAAATCTGCTTCTTTTCTTAACAGATGGGAGTCTTACAGATAAGGAGAATGAACTCAGGAAGAATTTATGATTATCCTCATTACAAATTAATTTTCTCTAATTCACCTTTTTTTGCACATTTTCTTGGCTATTCTTCCACATCCTTCCAGATGAAGAATCTATTTGATCTGTAATTCTGCAGCACACTTTCTTAAATTAGATCTATTATTCTTTGTGGGAAAGAGGTGGTTTCCTAGAGTGGCCCAATTCTATAGGACAAACCCCCTTATAACAACACTTTTAAGCGTTCCCTAAAGGTCATAGCTGCTACACCAGAATTTCACATTTGGCTCAGAAGAAAAGAATGCAGTAGTCATTGGAGCAGTTCACAGATGACCTGGCTCTCCCCCTGGATGGAAGGAATCTCTTCTTCACCTGCTGAGAATTAGGTGTGGCCATGGGACTTGCTTTGGACAATGAGATGTGAGGGCTGTTTCTTTTTAGCCCATTAGGATCCAGTTGGAGCATCACCACGGCCTTGGTGTCCTCTGCCAGCGTGCTGGGCAGTGTTGCGGGGGGGCTGCTCTACAGCTGGATGAAGAGACGGGCTGCAAAGCCCCACATGCCCTCAGCAGGGGTGTGGCCTGAGTGGGAAGTAAACCTTGTCTTCCAAGCCTCTAAGATTCAAGGTGGTCTGTTACCGACATCACAGCCAGCCCGTCCTCAGCAGAGTGGAGGGTAAAGGCCCAGCGTGTGTGCATGAGTGCAAGCCACGCCTTCCACCAACTCAAACCCTGTTTTCCTTTACTCTTCCTCTTTTTAAATTATTTCTTATGTATTGAATGAGAGATTTATCCTTTTAGAAACAGATCGCAAGTCAGAAATCACTCATCAGAAAAGGGAACTCTTGTATACTGTTGGTGGGGATATAAATTAGTACAGCCATTATGGAAAACCGTATGAAGATTCCTCAAAAAAATTAAAAATAGAACTACCATATTACCCAGCAACCCCACTTCTGGGAATGTCCAAAAGAAATGAAATCAGTATCTTGACTCATGTTCATTGTAGCACTATTCACAACAGTCAAGATACGAAAACAACCTAAGTGTTCACTGACAAATGAATGGATAAGGAAAATGTGGTAAAGATGCATATGAATATATAGTGCACGTGCGTACATGTACAGGTGTACACACAACAGAATATTATTCAGTCATAAAAAAGGAAATCCTGCTACTTGTGACAACATGAAAAAACCCATAGGACACAATGCTAAGTGAAATAAGCCAGAGAAAGACAAACGTCACAAGATCTTGCTTGTACGTGGAATCTTCTGAAAACGACTAGAAAGGTAGCTGCAAGGGGCCAGCAGGGGGTGTGGGAGTGGGGTGATGTTGGTCAAAGGATACAAAGTTTCAGCTATAAAAGCTAAATAAGTTTTGGGGATCTAATGTACAGCATGTAGACTATAGTTAATAACTCTGTATTATTTAGTTGACATTCGAGAAAAGAGCACATTTTAAGTGTCCTCAACACACACCCACATACAGGGTAACTGTGGGTGGTGACGGATGTGTTACTTCACTTGATTGTGATAATCTTTACACAGTGCAATACAGATCTTAAATTATCACCTTGTGCACCCTGAATATATACAATTTTGTCAATTAAATATTTTTAAATTAGGGGAAAAAAACGCTCTCGTCAATTGAAGAAATGGTCTAAAACAAGGACTAGGGAAAATGAATAACTGCCAAAGAGAAAGTGACATGAGACTGGCATTCTGTGTCCTCCTCTTGTCACTGCCACCATGATTCCTGAGAGTGTAGAGCAGCAGTGCTCCAGGTGCAGGTGCTGTCCTCCTTGAGCAGACCCCACCAAGGTGCCCCTTCTCTCATCCTGCCCTTCCGCTTCTTGGACCTTAGTGCACAGTGTTGGGGAAGACCTGGGGGCTCTTAACTGCTCTGCTTTTGGAATATGGAATTTAGAGCTAACTGGTCTCCAGCAACCAGTCCTCTGCATCCTCATTTGGGCCTTGCATGGTTTTTCTAGCCAAAAGGCACAAAGGAATGTGTAAGCTGCCTCTTCTCTATCACAAAGCCTGTGATTTCTTTAACCAAAGAACTGCAAAGCAAAGCTGCTCATCTTCCTACTTAAAAAGGCCAAACTGGAATATCATGGCATCAAAATGTCTTTAACTGTACCTGATCACTAAGCCTGTCCTGCCAGGTCCCATACCTCAAAGGAGAATGCCTGCCACCTGGACCCCATTTTTCTTATTTTTAAGGGACTTCCCTTTTTGCCACTTTATACTATTATTTATTCCAGACTTACTTAAAGGAGAACTCAAGGAGGACAAGAAAGATGTGTTTGTATTTCAAATAAAAAAGAAAATGTATGAGAGGCTGAGCTAAGTAGCCCAGAGCCGGAATGAAATGGTCACATGAGTGTGCACCATGAAATCTTTCCTCCTGCTAGATGGGGGCCAAAACCTGACTTTCCCAAAAATGTCTTTTAAGTTTCACGGTATCCATAAAGTTAAACAAAATTAGTTCAGGAAAAACACAACCATTTCTTACAGTGAGACTAATGGCAATTTTTCCAGGACTCCTCATAGAAACAAAACTGAAAAAAAGTAATGACAATATCCTCTCTATGAACACGTGGCATATTTCACATAGGGGTCACTTATAATTTCTCTTAATATAGGATGATGACATCTCATGGGATTGTACTTTGAGAAAACGGGGTGGAGGGAGGGCCTGCTCTGCTCCTCCAGGGGAGGCGGGAAGAGAGGACTTCTTTCTCCTTAAGGATCTGGCCATGGTCTCAGTCCTCTCCTTGTTGGATTCTTTGCTGTCCTGGCTGGCACCAGCTGATAGCACTCCTCTCTGTGGGGTGGGCATCCAAGTGCAGACTCTTGCAGCACCCCCTGCAGAGCCTTGCCATGCCTGGCCACTGCATAGCACCCTGATGTGGGGGTCAGCTCCTCCACCCTTTGTCAGTTCCCAACACACACAATCACATGCACTGTCCTCCTGAATCCCCTTGCTAAGTGGGGCAGGATGAGCTTGACCTGGGTACCTGCTGTGGTTTCCACTTGACCACACATGAGGCACATGCATCCAGCACATGTCAGTGCCATTGTGCAGGCGCAAGCTGCCCCACAGACACCCCTCACACTCCCATGCCCTGCCTCTTATGTTTACTTCCTTTGCCGATTAGGCAGAGGCACTTAAGCGAGCCCAGCACCCAAGGAGACATCCAACCGGAGAGCGTGTGCCAAATACCCCCAGTCTGCTGAGTGATTCTCTTCGAGCTCTCCTCATTTGACTTTGAGCAGGAAAGAGCATGACCAACTCACCAGATGAAACATTTTGGTCTCACCTCACTTCCAATTTTAAATTTAAATTTTAAATTTTAAATTTAAGTTGGGTAGGAAGAGGTTTATTCTTTATTGAAACTTCTCACTGAACAACCCCCCTCCCTGCCCAAACCCCAAAGACCCATAGTTCTAAATCATAATGCGTGGCCACAATTAACCCCCACAATTCTTCATATGCAAGCAAACATTCATCATGACCATTAAAAATAAATCAAGTCAGAAAAAGAACTATTTATGACCTTTATGACAAAATTAAAAAGCCCTCTAACAAATTAGGTATAGAAGGAACAGTAAAGGGCATATATGACAAACCCACAGCTAATATTCTTAGAGGAAACACTTTCAGCTGAAACAAGCCCTTTCATGTTGCCATGAATGACAGGATTTCATTCTTTTTTATGGCTGAATAGTATTCTATTACGTGTATATGCCACATTTTCTTTACCCATTCATCTGCTGATGGACACTCAGGTTGATTCCATATCTTGGCTACTGTGAATAGTGCTGTTGAGTGAAATAAGCCAGGAACAGAAAGAGAAATACCACATGTTCTCACTCATATGTGGAAGTAAGAAAGTTGATCACATAAAAGTAGAGAGGAGAACGGTGATTACTGGGGACTGGGAAGGGTACAGGGAAGGTGGATAGTGAGAGCATGGTTAACAGATACAAAAGCACAGCTAGCTAGAGGAATAAGAGCTAGCGTTCTATAGCACCACAGGGTGACTACAATTAACAATTGATTGTATACTTCTAATTAGCTAGAAGTGAGGATTTTGAATATTCCCAGTACAAAGAAGGGACAAATGTTTGAGGTAATTAAGAAAAAGAAGAAGATCATTGGTTGCCAGAGCTTCAGGGGAGAAGGAAGTGAGCAGGTGGAGCACGGAGGATTGTTAGGGCGGTGGCAGTATCACATAGAACAGTGAACACATCCATGACCTTGTGCCTTTGGCAGAATTCATAGAACTCTACAACACAAAGGGGGATCCCACACGCAAATTTTACTTAATAATCATGTATCTCTATTGATTTATAATTGTGACAAGTATACCACATGTTTGTAATGTAAGATGTGAATTATGGGGGGCCCTGCGTGTAGGGGGTACAGGAACCTTCCGTACTTTGTGCTCAATTTTTCTGTAAACCAAAAAACGACTATAAAAAAAAAGTCTATTACTTTAAAAAAAGAGAACATCTGTCTCTGAGCAATGTAACTCCCTGGTGTGGCTCCAAGCTAAACTTATAAAATGCGCTTTACATAATCAAACAGGATGGGCTACTCCACGTGATTTATGGGTTATAAACTAGTTGAAATTAGGAAAAAAGTTAGAAAAAAATTCTCTCCTTATCATTCCTTATTTTTCTTCGTCTCCTTCTCTACTCCCCCTCTATCGCGTATCACCCTTATCTGAAGAGTAAGACTTAATGGAGTTCCTGTAGGACTGTGGAGGCAAATACCATTTAGAATTGAAAAATAAGTTCTCAAAAAGTTAGTAAGTATGGTATCACATTTCAAATTTTGAAAACTTGTTATTGGAATTCACCAAAGTATTTGAAAGCAAAACAAACAAACAACAACAACAAAAAACCCCCACATTTTGCAAAACTGAGATTGATTGGATACTTTTAAAATTCTTAGTTTCACACCAATATTGGCACAGTAAACTTGAAAAGAATTTATATAAAGAGTGTGAAGAATAGTTGAGGAGTTTAGAAAATGGAAAGGTAAGATCTGGAGAAGAAACGTCTGATTGGTAATAAAATAAATACCTTTAATCACTTGAAGAGCATTTACTGAGGAAATAGTGCACCATAATCTCTTTAGTCATCACTATTGGGTTTTCTTCTAGAAAAGCAATGACTGGCTTCTTCATGTTGAGAATTACTAAATGTAAAAGTGAGTTCTCAGTGGAGGCTGGAGAGTTTGAGGTGGGCAGCAAGTGCAGAAGGGACACACTCATTCTGGTGGCTTGGGTGGCTTGTCAAAGGCACGGATGAAGGAGACTGCTGCGGTCAATCCTTTCTGTCCTCTAATTCGGTTAAGAATGTTACCAGCTGCTAAAGCAGGACGGTGGGGTGGAAGCAGGGGGTGGAAAGGCAGTCTAAGTGCCCCCAGCAAATTTTATTTTGTTATCTTGTAATAACAACCCTGGTTGCTATGACTATGATTCTTGACACCTTGGGTTTTTTAAGCATCTTCTCCGAAATTCACATAAGCTCCAATTTTATATTCTATACTGAACTGTGACCTCTTTCTGAGACAGATAATCTTGGAGAGGCCAAGTGGATCACTCCAAGGAGGAAGGAGTGTGATCCCACGTTACTGTGTTAAATACAGTAGATGTGGGAAGCATTCCCGACAAATGCGCCACACACATCACTACCAATTGGGGTTGTGGGCTTCACATTAAGTCCTGCAAACTGTGTCACCAAACCTGGCTGAATGTGAAGTCCACAGCCCCGACTGGTAACGATGTGTGTGGCCTCTTCCACTGTCCAGTACCCATCCCGGAGAAGAATGTCTTCCACTCTAACAAACCAGTGACAACTTTAATACCGTGGAATAGTTAAATTTTCTGTGTTTGTTCATATCATGAAATATTACACAGTAACTATAAAGACGGAGGTAGAGCTATGTATTTAGACATACAAGGATACTTCAAAAAAAATTCGTGGGAAAATCGAATTAAAAGACACTGCACATCTTTCCATGAATTTTTTGGAGTGCCCTTGTACCAGAGATCTTAGATGTCTTAGACACCCACCCTCTTCCTGGTTTGTAGAGGGCTTCCTTGCTGTGGGCTCCTGGCCTTTCCACAGCACACGCCTGCGGAGAGAGACAGGGCTCATTTCTCTCCCTCTACTAATAAGGGCATTAATCTTATTATGGGAACTCTGCCCTCATGACCTCATTTAAACCTAATTATCCATCAAAGGCCCCACCTCCAAATACCACGCACTGGGGATTAGGCTTCGACACATGCATTTTGGGAAAGACAAACATACAGTCCATACATATCTGTACAATCAGTCTTCCTTGTTCATGAGTTCTGCATCTGTGGATCAAAAATACTCAAAACAAAAAATTGCATCAGTACTGAATATGCACAGATTTTATTTCTTGTCATTGTCCCATAAACAATGCACTAAAAACTATTTACATAGCATTTACACTGTACCAGGTATTACAAGTAATCTAGAGATGATGTAAAGTGTACAGGAGATGTGTGTAGATTACATGTAAATACTGCAAGGACCTTTGTATCAGGGACTTGAGCATCTGCAGGAGGTCCTGGAATGAATCCCTCATGGGATACCAGAGGACAACTGTATTTAGTCCAAACACACCTGTGAGCACACACACACCCACATGTGTACATCCTACTTTATTTTAAAGAAAAACAAAAAGAAAACAGTGGAGAGAAAATGACTATTCTCCCTTCTTCTTGAGCTTTAATGGAGTAAATGAGAAATTTCCCATTGCCCTGAAATCCGCCCTTTGATTCATGTCTGTAGTGCTGTCCTGAGTCTCTCTAGAATCCGTTGGCCATGTCTGTAAGGGGCTTCCGCCAGCCTCAGTAAAGGTGAGAAGTGAAAGGTCACCTAGCAGCCAATGAGGTGCAAACATCATTCGTGCTCCCCAAGGCTCTGACAAGAAGGAGGGAGTTCAAAGACCAGGGAATAATCGCATTGGTCAGGTGTTTCCAGACCCCACCTTGGATAGTCACTGAGACTCCCCTCAAGTCTACATCATTTCCCGGGCAGGGTCCTAGTAGTTCACAGAGATACTCTCCTAGGGCTGCTCATGTCCCCTGTCTGGTGTAGTGGTGCCATCCTCCACGCCAGGACTTCTCTCAACACTTGCCTAGTTGCTATCGTCGTGTCAATAAAAGAATTCTTTCTGCTCCCAGTGTTGACATTTTAAGTTTGTTTGGTGTTTGTGCAGGCTCTTCAACAGGAATTGGAGCATTTTCTCTATTTACAATAGCCAAGAGTTGGAACCAACTAAATGTCCATCAGATGACTGGATAAGGAAAATGTGGTATATCTACACAATGAAATACTACTCTGCCATAAAGAAGAATGAATTGTTGCCATTCGCAGCAACATGGATGAACTTAGAGAAAATCATATTAAGTGAAATAAGCCAGGCACAGAAAGAGAAATACTGTATGTTGTCACTTATAAGTGGGAGCTAAAATAATAAGCATATAAATAAAAGAAAGAAAGACACAACATTCCCAATAAGACATTGAACTTTCAAAAAGACAACTGGGGTTACTAGAAGCGGGAAGGGGGGGTAGGGAGAAATAGGTAAAGGGCCACGAATAGCAATGATAGTGTATATTTTTGATTATAATAATTATTCTGATGTGAGCATCACCTATTGCATGTGGGTGTTGGTGTTCAGCTCTGTACCTCACAGATATGTACCATCATCTTTGTTACAATAAAAAGAAAAACAAACAAAAAAAGAAATCGGAGCATCTTCTATTACAGTAGCCCTGCTCTGGAGCAAATTGTGTCAGATTCTCTGCAGGACAGCCAGAGGATATTTTAGTGAAACTAACTGAAGCCTTTCTTTTATGCTCACCTCTCACTGGGATTCAAAGACAGCCTCCACCACCCTTGAGGGCTTCCTACCTTGAGATGTGTTCCCTGCCTCTTTGGGCGCTCTGCTCTGAACTTAGGGAAAGCCTGTCTACTCTCTTTGTTTAGGAGTCTATATTTTAGTGTTCAAGCACCTGACTTTGATTTCTTGTCATTAATTCTCCAGGAAGGCCTATCGAAGCCAGATGCAGACATTCCTGCCATATACACAACTTTGCAACCCATGTGTCCAGACTCAGACACACAGGTTAGGCTTCCTGCTCTTCTGTGTCTCCAGAAACCTGTACAACACTTTGCTAAGGACGAAGTTGGGGAAACAGGAAATTGCTGGGAACCTGTGTACTTTTTCATCTCTTGAAAGGTTAAAGAAATGAGATGCATTTGTGTATTATACATTTATACTTGACTGAGATAAAATACTGAAAACACATTTGTATAAATATTCCATTAGGACAGAACCAACACTTTCCCTCCCTGTCACTGCATCCTCGCACGGGGCGTGTTTCGGGTGTGAGAGAGCGTGCACAGCCCCCCTCCAAAGCTGGAGCTCAGGTTGTAGCTTGTTCTCCACGTCTGAGTAAGTGCTGCAGGGGTGATGGGTGAAAGGTAATTTTTTGTGGAAGGAAAATTTTCACAGTAACAGAGACATACATATTCATTCTGGTTTGTTTATTCTTTCCGAAGGGAAAATACATCTAAAAGAAGATAGAAATTACCTTTCTTAAATCCTGCCCAACACCCACCAGGCTGCCATACTCGAGCAAAAGGACCACAGGTGAGGTGAGGATGGGGGGAGATTGGAAACTTCATACACTGCAGGTGTCTCTATTTTGCCATCAGTCTTTCTCGAAAAACACACATTCTGGACGCACAATTCTAGTCGGACCTTTCCTCCAGCACGTTGAAGAAACTACTTCGTTGGCTTCTGGCTCCCGTTACGGCCAGTGAGAAGCAGCTGCCGTTTAATGTTTGTTCCTTTGTAGGTGAACTGCCTTTTCTCTTTGGCCTCTGCTGCTATTATGATTATTATTATTCTCAGTCTTTGACATCTTAGTTTTGCTGTAAAGCATCTAGATGTTTATTTCTATTTTTACTTATTGGGATTCCCTGTGACATATTTTTCCAGTGTGGATTCTCCTCTCATCCTCTCTGGAACATTTCTCAGGGTCTTTCCCATGCCACCTCTCCTGTATTCTCTTTGTTCTCTGCTTCTGGGACTTTAATATGATATTAGCTACACTTTCTCATTCGGTCTTCCAAACCTCTTGATATTTTCCATCTTTTTGTCCCTGTGTTCTGTATTTCGAATAATTTCTTCACATCTATTTTCCAGGTCAACAATTCTCTTTAATTTCTTTAAATACTTTCTATATTGTAATTTTTTTTTTTTCTTAATGTGTTTGGTTGATCTTGATTTGCAGGAAACGTGGAGGCATAAACTGATGATTGTTTTTCCAGGGAGGGCTTGTACTGAATTCAACTGGGTCAACTCTCGTCTCTTTGCTGGATCCCAGGCTTCATCAGAGGGCTTGTACTGAATTCAACTGGGTCAGCTCTCGTCTCTTTGCTGGATCCCAGGCTTCATCAGAGGGCTTGTACTGAATTCAACTGGGTCAGCTCTCGTCTCTTTGCTGGATCCCAGGCTTCATCAGAGGGCTTGTACTGAAATCAGCTGGGTCAGCTCTCGTCTCTTTGCTGGATCCCAGGCTTCATCAGAGGGCTTGTACTGAATTCAACTGGGTCAACTCTCGTCTCTTTGCTGGATCCCAGGCTTCATCAGAGGGCTTGTACTGAATTCAACTGGGTCAACTCTCGTCTCTTTGCTGGATCCCAGGCTTCATCAGAGGGCTTGTACTGAATTCAACTGGGTCAACTCTCGTCTCTCTGCTGGATCCCAGACTTCATCAGAGGGCTTGTACTGAATTCAACTGGGTCAACTCTCGTCTCTCTGCTGGATCCCAGACTTCATCAGAGGGCTTGTACTGAATTCAACTGGGTCAGCTCTCGTCTCTCTGCTGGATCCCAGGCTTCATCAGAGGGCTTGTACTGAATTCAACTGGGTCAGCTCTCGTCTCTCTGCTGGATCCCAGGCTTCATCAGAGGGCTTGTACTGAATTCAACTGGGTCAGCTCTCGTCTCTCTGCTGGATCCCAGTCTTCATCAGAGGGCTTGTACTGAATTCAACTGGGTCAGCTCTCGTCTCTCTGCTGGATCCCAGGCTTCATCAGAGGGCTTGCACTGAATTCAGCTGGGTCAGCTCTCGTCTCTCTGCTGGATCCCAGGCTTCATCAGAGGGCTTGCACTGAATTCAGCTGGGTCAGCTCTCGTCTCTCTGCTGGATCCCAGGCTTCATCAGAGGGCTTGTACTGAATTCAACTGGGTCAGCTCTCGTCTCTCTGCTGGATCCCAGGCTTCATCAGAGGGCTTGCACTGAATTCAACTGGGTCAGCTCTCGTCTCTCTGCTGGATCCCAGGCTTCATCAGAGGGCTTGCACTGAATTCAACTGGGTCAGCTCTCGTCTCTCTGCTGGATCCCAGGCTTCATCAGAGGGCTTGTACTGAATTCAACTGGGTCAGCTCTCGTCTCTCTGCTGGATCCCAGGCTTCATCAGAGGGCTTGTACTGAATTCAACTGGGTCAGCTCTCGTCTCTCTGCTGGATCCCAGGCTTCATCAGAGGGCTTGCACTGAATTCAACTGGGTCAGCTCTCGTCTCTCTGCTGGATCCCAGGCTTCATCAGAGGGCTTGCACTGAATTCAACTGGGTCAGCTCTCGTCTCTCTGCTGGATCCCAGGCTTCATCAGAGGGCTTGTACTGAATTCAACTGGGTCAGCTCTCGTCTCTCTGCTGGATCCCAGGCTTCATCAGAGGGCTTGTACTGAATTCAACTGGGTCAGCTCTCGTCTCTCTGCTGGATCCCAGGCTTCATCAGAGGGCTTGTACTGAATTCAACTGGGTCAACTCTAGTCTCTCTGCTGGATCCCAGGCTTCATCAGAGGGCTTGTACTGAATTCAACTGGGTCAACTCTCGTCTCTCTGCTGGATCCCAGACTTCATCAGAGGGCTTGTACTGAATTCAACTGGGTCAACTCTCGTCTCTTTGCTGGATCCCAGGCTTCATCAGAGGGCTTGTACTGAATTCAACTGGGTCAACTCTCGTCTCTTTGCTGGATCCCAGGCTTCATCAGAGGGCTTGTACTGAATTCAACTGGGTCAGCTCTCGTCTCTTTGCTGGATCCCAGGCTTCATCAGAGGGCTTGTACTGAATTCAACTGGGACAGCTCTCGTCTCTTTGCTGGATCCCAGGCTTCATCAGAGGGCTTGTACTGAATTCAACTGGGTCAGCTCTCGTCTCTTTGCTGGATCCCAGGCTTCATCAGAGGGCTTGTACTGAATTCAACTGGGTCAGCTCTCGTCTCTTTGCTGGATCCCAGGCTTCTTCAGAGGGCTTGTACTGAATTCAACTGGGTCAGCTCTCGTCTCTTTGCTGGATCCCAGGCTTCATCAGAGGGCTTGTACTGAATTCAACTGGGTCAGCTCTCGTCTCTTTGCTGGATCCCAGGCTTCATCAGAGGGCTTGTACTGAATTCAACTGGGTCAGCTCTCGTCTCTTTGCTGGATCCCAGTCTTCATCAGAGGGCTTGTACTGAATTCAACTGGGTCAGCTCTCGTCTCTTTGCTGGATCCCAGTCTTCATCAGAGGGCTTGTACTGAATTCAACTGGGTCAGCTCTCGTCTCTTTGCTGGATCCCAGTCTTCATCAGAGGGCTTGTACTGAATTCAACTGGGTCAGCTCTCGTCTCTTTGCTGGATCCCAGGCTCCATCAGAGGGCTTGTACTGAATTCAACTGGGTCAGCTCTCGTCTCTCTGCTGGATCCCAGGCTCCATCAGAGGGCTTGTACTGAATTCAACTGGGTCAGCTCTCGTCTCTCTGCTGGATCCCAGGCTTCATCAGAGGGCTTGTACTGAATTCAACTGGGTCAGCTCTCGTCTCTCTGCTGGATCCCAGGCTCCATCAGAGGGCTTGCACTGAATTCAACTGGGTCAACTCTCGTCTCTCTGCTGGATCCCAGGCTCCATCAGAGGGCTTGCACTGAATTCAACTGGGTCAACTCTCGTCTCTCTGCTGGATCCCAGGCTCCATCAGAGGGCTTGTACTGAATTCAACTGGGTCAACTCTCGTCTCTCTGCTGGATCCCAGGCTCCATCAGAGGGCTTGTACTGAATTCAACTGGGTCAACTCTCGTCTCTCTGCTGGATCCCAGGCTCCATCAGAGGGCTTGTACTGAATTCAACTGGGTCAGCTCTCGTCTCTCTGCTGGATCCCAGGCTCCATCAGAGGGCTTGTACTGAATTCAACTGGGTCAGCTCTCGTCTCTCTGCTGGATCCCAGTCTTCATCAGAGGGCTTGTACTGAATTCAACTGGGTCAGCTCTCGTCTCTCTGCTGGACCCAGGCTCCATCAGAGGGCTTGTACTGAATTCAACTGGGTCAGCTCTCGTCTCTCTGCTGGATCCCAGGCTCCATCAGAGGGCTTGTACTGAATTCAACTGGGTCAGCTCTCGTCTCTCTGCTGGATCCCAGGCTCCATCAGAGGGCTTGTACTGAATTCAACTGGGTCAGCTCTCGTCTCTCTGCTGGATCCCAGGCTCCATCAGAGGGCTTGTACTGAATTCAACTGGGTCAGCTCTCGTCTCTCTGCTGGATCCCAGGCTCCATCAGAGGGCTTGTACTGAATTCAACTGGGTCAGCTCTCGTCTCTCTGCTGGATCCCAGGCTCCATCAGAGGGCTTGTACTGAATTCAGCTGGGTCAGCTCTCGTCTCTCTGCTGGATCCCAGGCTCCATCAGAGGGCTTGTACTGAATTCAACTGGGTCAGCTCTCGTCTCTCTGCTGGATCCCGGGCTCCATCAGAGGGCTTGTACTGAATTCAACTGGGTCAGCTCTCGTCTCTCTGCTGGATCCCAGGCTCCATCAGAGGGCTTGTACTGAATTCAACTGGGTCAGCTCTCGTCTCTCTGCTGGATCCCGGGCTCCATCAGAGGGCTTGTACTGAATTCAACTGGGTCAGCTCTCGTCTCTCTGCTGGATCCCAGGCTCCATCAGAGGGCTTGTACTGAATTCAGCTGGGTCAGCTCTCGTCTCTCTGCTGGATCCCGGGCTTCATCAGAGGGCTTGCACTGAATTCAGCTGGGTCAGCTCTCGTCTCTCTGCTGGATCCCAGGCTTCATCAGAGGGCTTGCACTGAATTCAGCTGGGTCAACTCTCGTCTCTCTGCTGGATCCCGGGCTTCATCAGAGGGCTTGCACTGAATTCAGCTGGGTCAACTCTCGTCTCTCTGCTGGATCCCAGGCTTCATCAGAGGGCTTGTACTGAATTCAGCTGGGTCAACTCTCGTCTCTCTGCTGGATCCCAGGCTTCATCAGAGGGCTTGTACTGAATTCAGCTGGGTCAACTCTCGTCTCTCTGCTGGATCCCAGGCTTCATCAGAGGGCTTGTACTGAATTCAACTGGGTCAACTCTCGTCTCTCTGCTGGATCCCAGGCTTCATCAGAGGGCTTGTACTGAATTCAGCTGGGTCAACTCTCGTCTCTCTGCTGGATCCCAGGCTTCTTCAGAGGGCTTGTACTGAATTCAGCTGGGTCAACTCTCGTCTCTCTGCTGGATCCCAGGCTTCTTCAGAGGGCTTGTACTGAATTCAGCTGGGTCAACTCTCGTCTCTCTGCTGGATCCCAGGCTTCATCAGAGGGCGTGTACTGAATTCAACTGGGTCAACTCTCGTCTCTTTGCTGGATCCCAGTCTTCATCAGAGGGCTTGTACTGAATTCAACTGGGTCAACTCTCGTCTCTGCTGGATCCCAGGCTCCATCAGAGGGCTTGTACTGAATTCAACTGGGTCAACTCTCGTCTCTCTGCTGGATCCCAGGCTCCATCAGAGGGCTTGTACTGAATTCAAGTGGGTCAGCTCTAGTCTCTCTGCTGGATCCCAGGCTCCATCAGAGGGCTTGTACTGAATTCAACTGGGTCAGCTCTAGTCTCTCTGCTGGATCCCAGGCTCCATCAGAGGGCTTGTACTGAATTCAACTGGGTCAGCTCTAGTCTCTTTGCTGGATCCCAGGCCTCATCAGAGTGATTGTACTGCATTCAACTGGGTCAGCTCTAGTCTCTTTGCTGGATCCCAGGCTTCATCAGAGTGCTTGTACTGCATTCAACTGGGTCAACTCTCGTCTCTTTGCTGGATCCCAGTCTTCATCAGAGTGCTTGTACTGAATTCAACTGGGTCAGCTCTAGTCTCTTTGCTGGATCCCAGGCTTCATCAGAGGGCTTGTACTGAATTCAACTGGGTCAACTCTCGTCTCTTTGCTGGATCCCAGGCTCCATCAGAGGGCTTGTACTGAAATCAGCTGGGTCAACTCTAGTCTCTTTGCTGGATCCCAGGCTTCATCAGAGTGCTTGTACTGAATTCATCTGGGTCAACTCTCGTCTCTTTGCTGGATCCCAGGCTCCATCAGAGGGCTTGTACTGAATTCAACTGGGTCAACTCTCGTCTCTTTGCTGGATCCCAGGCTCCATCAGAGGGCTTGTACTGAATTCAACTGGGTCAGCTCTAGTCTCTTTGCTGGATCCCAGGCTCCATCAGAGGGCTTGTACTGAATTCAGCTGCGTCAACTCTAGTCTCTTTGGTGGATCCCAGGCCTCCTCAGAGGGCTTGTACTGAATTGAGCTGCGTCAACTCTCGTCTCTTTGCTGGATCCCAGGCCTCATCAGAGGGCTTGGACTGAATTCAGCTGCGTCAACTCTCGTCTCTTTGCTGGATCCCAGGCCTCATCAGAGGGCTTGTACTGAATTCAACTGGGTCAACTCTCGTCTCTTTGCTGGATCCCAGGCTTCATCAGATTGCTTGTACTGAATTCAACTGGGTCAACTCTCGTCTCTTTGCTGGATCCCAGGCTTCATCAGAGGGCTTGTACTGAATTCAACTGGGTCAACTCTCGTCTCTTTGCTGGATCCCAGGCTTCATCAGAGGGCTTGTACTTAATTCAACTGGGTCAGCTCTAGTCTCTTTGCTGGATCCCAGGCTTCATCAGAGGGCTTGTACTGAAATCAGCTGGGTCAACTCTCGTCTCTTTGCTGGATCCTAGGCTCCATCAGAGGGCTTGTACTGAATTCAACTGGGTCAACTCTCGTCTCTTTGCTGGATCCCAGGCTTCATCAGAGGGCTTGTACTGAATTCAACTGGGTCAGCTCTAGTCTCTTTGCTGGATCCCAGGCTTCATCAGAGGGGTTGTACTGAAATCAGCTGGGTCAACTCTAGTCTCTTTGCTGGATCCCAGGCTCCATCAGAGGGCTTGTACTGAATTCAACTGGGTCAGCTCTAGTCTCTTTGCTGGATCCCAGGCTCCATCAGAGTGCTTGTACTGAATTCAACTGGGTCAACTCTAGTCTCTTTGCTGGATCCCAGACTTCATCAGAGTGCTTGTACTGAATTCAACTGGGTCAACTCTCGTCTCTTTGCTGGATCCCAGGCTTCATCAGAGGGCTTGTACTGAATTCAACAGGGTCAACTCTCGTCTCTTTGCTGGATCCCAGGCTTCATCAGAGGGCTTGCACTGAATTCAACTCGGTCAACTCTCGTCTCTTTGCTGGATCCCAGGCTTCATCAGAGGGCTTGTACTGAATTCAACTGGGTCAACTCTAGTCTCTTTGCTGGATCCCAGGCCTCATCAGAGGGCTTGTACTGAATTCAACTGGGTCAACTCTAGTCTCTTTGCTGGATCCCAGGCCTCATCAGAGGGCTTGTACTGAATTCAACTCGGTCAACTCTCGTCTCTTTGCTGGATCCCAGGCTTCATCAGAGGGCTTGCACTGAATTCAACTGGGTCAGCTCTCGTCTCTTTGCTGGATCCCAGGTTTCATCAGAGGGCTTGTACTGAATTCAACTGGGTCAACTCTCGTCTCTTTGCTGGATCCCAGACTTCATCAGAGGGCTTGTACTGAATTCAACTGGGTCAACTCTCGTCTCTTTGCTGGATCCCAGGCTTCATCAGAGGGCTTGTACTGAATTCAACTGGGTCAACTCTCGTCTCTTTGCTGGATCCCAGACTTCATCAGAGGGCTTGTACTGAATTCAACTGGGTCAACTCTAGTGTCTTTGCTGGATCCCAGGCTTCATCAGAGGGCTTGTACTGAATTCAACTGGGTCAACTCTCGTCTCTTTGCTGGATCCCAGGCTTCATCAGAGTGCTTGTACTGAATTCAACTGGGTCAACTCTAGTGTCTTTGCTGGATCCCAGGCTTCATCAGAGTGCTTCAAAACTGAAGGCCAGTTTTCAACTCAGGGTGTCTTGTTTTGCTTTGTTTGTTTTCTTCTCAGAAATATCTTTACAGTCTGTCAGCCCAGCAATGCCAATTTTCTTCCAATATAGAATTTATAGCAAGAGACTCACTCAGGGCTCTGTGTCCTTTTCTTGCTGGTGATAGAAATCTCTGCTTTATTTCAGTTTACTTTACATTATCCCAAATTTATTTGATAAAGTAAGTAGGGGATCCAGGAACTAAATAATAAAAAAGATTAGATCCTTTAACCTCTCACCATAAACCAAAATCATTTTAAGGACATGAAGAAAGAAAAATTGTTTGAATCCAGAGACTGACTAACGTTTTTCTATGAACGTTACTTTGATGCAGTCATAGAACTGAGCCTGGAATAATTTGCTAAAGCAGGAGCTAAAGTGTGTGTTTGGGGCTATGTCTCCATTGAGTTAATACTATCCCATCTTGTTTGTTTGTGTTAGAGAAGACATTTTAAAGGGGGGGGGGGAGAATCATGACTCTAATACAGATGTAAAACGAATGGTTGAATGGATTATCAGTAAGATATTACAACCAGGTCCAAGAGAAAGTAACATACACAGTGTGAACACTTTAAAACGCACACATACATAGGCAAATAAAGAATGGACAAACATTGCATTCTACCTGGCACAATTAATTTGCATTTCTGTGGGCAAAAGTTATTTGCATTATTACCAGTTTTCTACAACTTATAGAATTTTAAAATAGCTCAAAAACAATGAAATGTGGAGATAATCTGGATGAATCCACTAGACAGGACTCCAGTAATCTTTTCACTCCACTTTGTCTTTCATAATTTTTCCCCTCTATTTATTTCTTTGTGTCTTTTAGTTCTTTTTACTCTCTTGCCTAAAAGTTTCTCTAATAATAGTAAGTATTCTGTATCTTAGGAGCTGCTGGACAGATGTGGAGAGAAAAATAGTTTTCAAGTCTGCTTTTAGACTGTTAAGAAAAATTACTAAAGACTTGGAAATGAAAATGAAAAAAAAAAATTCCTGGGTATCCTTTCCGTGGAATTCCAGGCATTGCCCAGTAGACCTTCCTCTGGGAATTATCTGCTTTTATAAGGATGTGTGTCTTTGAACTATTAACTCTGGTAGGAGAGAAGTTAACATCTAGAAAGCTGATCATAATGAAAATGATTCCTGTTCATAGCAAATAAAAATGATTCCTGCTTATGGTTATTCAAATGAATTTTGTCCAGTAGAGAATATAAGTCTCTGTAAATCATATTCTCAGGTGAACCAGTTTTAACATCTTACAGCTACTGTAATTAATTAATAAGTGAAGTGAAAATCTTTGACACACACTCATATTTATATGAGAGTTATAATTTTACTGTTTTGAAAACTTTTCTTTAGTGATATTCTCTGATTAAACAGTTTGGGGCTATAAATATGCTCCCAAACCAGGAAGCTCACTAAATATCTCGGAGCTTTTCTACTCCCTTTCCAAATTTATGAAAACCCAGTTACAGAAATCTTAGTTCAAAGGGTCCAGAGTTGCTTTCAAACATGTCTCTGAGAGACAGCTGCAGAATCTGAAAAAAACTACCTATTTCCCGTAGTCCTTTCTTCTGTCGTTATGACCGTGTCATTCTTGAGCACACGTGGTCCTGACCCGTCTCATCTAACTCCTTCTACCCTTGAGATGTCAGTCTTGGTCTTGCTGCAGTCGCTCAGTGCGCAGTGGGGGTGAGGGAGGGAAGAGCAGTCCTGGTTCCTGGTGTAGCCTTTCTTCAGACATGGCGCTCCTGCAGACCATTGTCCAGATGAGCCACAATGGTTCTTCAAGCGAAGACCACTTCACCCCTCGCGAGCCAAACTCCAAAAGAAAACATTTGCCAAAGGAGAAGGGGGGATTCTTGATACACAGGGCTCTGGAGCCTGATCCTAGGCAGATCCTCTGGAAGTAAGTCGAGTTCTGGAAAGGGGCTGTGTGTGTGACTCTAACGTACAGCAAGCCGAATGCCCAGGACGATTCTCTCTTAGTGACATCTTTAATCACTAGAAGGTTAGTGGCTGCATTTTATTCCTGTTCCCATCTGGAGATTTAAAACTTGTCAAAATCAGTCTTCAAGGTCCTCCCTTCTCAATTTAAGTTGGCTTAGACAAACTTAAATTTGGATGTCCACACCTCAGTCAAGTGCTTTTATCCTGAACAAGGAGTTAAATATGTCCTTGTCAAAGACTACAGCCAATGGCTGGGAACTCCTGATTCCACTTAAAAAATCTCATAAATGCTTTTCTCATTGTTTTAAAACTATTTTAAGGGAGCAAATCTTAAGATGAAAATTGCGCATTCGCATGATTATATTCTGCTTATTTATATCTTTTCCATCATTGACTGAACGTGCTTCCTTTCCCAGTGCCTTTTCCCCGTCTGCTTCTCTGCTGCCCTTATTCTCTCTGCCAGCATTGCCTTTTCTCACCAGTGCCCTCCAGTGAAAATGCGTCTTTATGTTTCACTCCAAAGGACCGCTCTGTCCTGTGCCCGCTAGAGGCTTTCTTCACGTTCTCTGTAGTTGACCTTTTCTTTACTTCAGCAATTCTGCAAACCCTCGAAAGAACTCTTGGGAAACTCTGCTTGAGGTCCTTATCTGCTAACTAATGTCTCCTCTTTTCTGCCATGTAAGGCATTCATTTTATGGGCATTTTCATAAGTTCCTGATCATTTTGGCAATAACAAGCTTCTCACTATTCTCTAAACTACACATTTCCTTTTTCAGAAAGAAAAATGTTTATGGGATGTTAGATGGATGCATGCTTTGCTTTTCTGACTCTAACTGTATTTACCACTTGGTTATTTATTGGAAAACATTTGAGAGCCGACTATGTGCCAGGCACCGTTGTTGATATAGAATAAAAACTGGAAAAGGTACCATTCCTGGCTGCTGGAAGCCTCTGGTGCAGTTGGGGCTATAAATATAGAAGCAAATGTAATATAGTAATATTTCCTCGTAGAATTAGAAGAAAGTCCTCTGAGAACACCAAAATTGCCTTCTGTTGGGACTGGAGATAACGGAGGGCCACAGGAGGAGTGGGGGGGGGTCTTACAGTTATCCCATGAAACATTTGAGCAGCGTTTCGAGAGAAGAACAGGAGCTCTCCATACAGGACACACAGGCAGAGGGAGCATATGAGGAAGAAACAAGTGGGAAGTCAAGGAGGCCACAGCATGAGAAGCCATAGCTGGCCATATTAGAGACTGTGGTTTGGGATGTAGGGGGACATGAGGGTGGAAATGTATACCGGGACCAGAGACCAAAACTCCTTGTATGTGATGCTGCTGGATTCCCATTTATTCTGTAGGTGAGAAGATATTGAATCCTTCAGTGTCTGAATTGTCTTCAGGTAGAGGAGGAGTTTGAAGGGCTATTGGAGAAATGAGATTCCTGGGACAGGGAAATGACATGAGTAGTTTAGGTGAGAGATTGGAGGCCAGTGGAGGTGGAGATGAGAGCACAAACTCATAAGAACAGGTATTCAAGGTCAAGGATTTGGATCCCCACAGCAGCAAACTACCAAGGGGGGGGGGGGGAACCGAGCAGGCATTCAACAAAGCCCTGTTGAGCAATCATCAGCCAGACACAGCAGTTAAGAGAGGCAGAGTGACAGAGTCTGGGGACTGATTACCCCTATGGAGGTAGGGGCAGAAAAGAGTTAAGGACCTTGGAGGAGGTTTTGACTTGTGGCACAAGTTAGTGCATTAACCAAGATGTGAGTCCAGGAGAAGGAAAGGGATCGATCGTGGTGAGTGGGGGCTTAATCCAGTCTTGAACATAAGGGAATGTGAGTTTCCTAAAAGTCATCGGAGTGGATACTGAGCTCAAGAGAGGAGATAGCGCTGGAAGGAAAAGGGAAGAGGGGATTTATTTTACTGTAGATGCTAAGCCCTGTGCTGGGTGCGTCAGGCTACCGTGGGGCCCAGTGGAAAGAGATCTCAATGATTCAGTGCAGGTATTGACATTCTGGGTTCTGGTAGCTTGCTGGAGATTCCTCTTGATTTGCAAAAGTCACACTGGGTTCTCTGGTTATGCAGAAGAAATTCAAGAATTACTCTGATTCTTGGGGAAAAATGTAAAGTCCTTATAAACACGAATGCAGATGCCGTAACATGAGATGTTAAGTGGTTTATTTAATCATGTAAATTGGTCATTTCCATGGCTGAACTTGAAGAGTTAGAGGCAAGTTTTCCACAAATTCCAATTTTCTTCTTTGGTATTTCCCACATGGCAAACTCATGATTGACAATTATGGGCTTTGGAGGACAAATGAGCACACAGCCTGTGGATGAATGTGGTGGGGGGTGCTCCTGAAAGAACTGGGTAAAATAAGGAAGACCCAACTCTTTCTTTGAGTGAACATCTGGTACAAACAGATGCAAAAATAAAGTCCAAAGAAACCTGGTGATTTTAGTGAAGGAGACATAGATTTGAGCATGCCATGTGGAAACCATACTGGGAGACCCAACTCAGTAACAGTTAGGAAAAGGCAGGGGTGGGGTGCAGGGCAGGGGACTGTGGAGGGAGTCGGTGCTGGCCTGACTCTTTGATGGTGACCAGTAGTTGGCTGGTCACCGAGTGTGGACAGCAGAGCAGGGAGAGAAGCCAGGGCAGGAGGGGCACAGGGTACAGGGCGAGACAGCCAAGCGCGTGGGAAGAGCTTCACACACGCAGTGTCCTGGAGTCCAGGGTGTTGGGGGTGGCTGAGAAGAGCCGGTGCAGGAGCAGCAAGAAGGAGCCTGGAGTGGGAGTGGATTGAAGAACCTGAGCCACCCCCATGGTGATGCTAGCCGGTGAGCCATCCTGTGATTTTAAGAGGGAGCCAATATGCCACCACAGCAGTTGTGTGGAGGCAGATTGGAAAACAGCCTGGAGAAGGGGGACTTAGGTGGCTCTCACTTTAGGTCAGGGAAGACGTGGTGAAGGCCTGAGTCAGGTCAGGGGTCAGGGCTGGAGAGGAGGGCAGATCAAAATGTATGTTAGGGTGGTCAGCTGAGACTTTAGTTCTATAGATCAAGGTGGGGAATAAAAAAATATGTGGACGTGGGAGGTAGGAAAGGGGATGCTAAATCTGAGGTCCGTCTGGACATCTAGAGAGACGTCTAGGCTAGAAACAGGTTCAGGACCCACACTGCAGGTGACAGGGGTGGCAGGGAGGGTGGTTGCCAGCCTTCCGAGTGCGTCCTCCGTGCCCAGCTCTGCACTGACTGCTTCCTCCGCTGCTCATCAGCTCCTCCCGGGCTCTACTCTCTGTAGCCCCTGTCGCTGCCGTGTGTTAGGGGCCTCGTCTGCTCATTTGTTCAGTGTCTGTCTCTCACCATCATAATAGTGCTGCAGGGACAAGGACTTCTAATGTGTTTGTTTGTCCCTGCACAGTACATAGGAGGTATTGAAAGTTTTTGGTGAATGAGAGAATCTTTGTGATAAGTATAGCTCATAGGAATATTTTTCGCATTGTGTGGGCATGAAGACTCAGGCTTGAGGCATCACACCCGGGTCACAAGCCGACCTGGGTCTCCATGATTCAGAAGCGAGGCCCCTAACCGTTCTCTAGACCAATGTGAGCATAACTGACTTTTTAAACCACGGGAAGGTGTTGATCCAATTTCCTAGGAAGACTGTAGAGGAAAAAAGAAGGTCCAAGAGGAAACTCTAGGTAGCCCCAACCATTGTGGAAGGAAGGAGAATCTTCCAAGGAGACTGAAGAGCAATACCAGAAATACCAGAAGGGAACTGTGTTCTAGAAACTGGAGAAGAGCCTGCCTGGGTCAGGAGTGCTGGCAGTGGCGGGCTCGCCTCCCGTTTCAGGTAAGGAGTTCTCTGGAAGCTGTCTGTTAATTGGGTGTCTCCATGGCAGAACTGTGGCCTTGAGGGGCCAGTGTGGCAGAGCCAGCCATGGGTGAGGATCACGGGGAGGGGGAGGGGACAGCCCGGGGGTGGACAACAGTGTTGACCAGTCATCACGAGGGAAAGGAGGAAAACAGGACAGCGACTAGTAACAACGAGCTGCGGAAAGGTTTCTTTCTTTATTGAGATGGGAGAAGATCCAACTCTGCCTTGAGTTTGATGCAGAAGAAAAGTGCATGTGTACATGGGGTGTGTACGTGCACGTGTGTGTGTTTAACGAGCGAACGAGTCAATAAGACCTAATAACAGCTGTACACCTGCTTCATATGTTGCAGAATGCAAAAAGACATTGCGCTCTGCTCTGCTTAATCTTGGGAAGACAGTGCCTTCAAAATCCCCACCTAATGCTGCATGAGCTGAAGGATCTCGCTGTGACGAAGACCCTGGTCACTCCTGTCACAGGGAGCTGTGTGTTCTGCCCAATGCCAGTGTTCATAGTGAGGTGACAGGGAGAGGCGTCATTTCTGTCTGCAGGTGTCATGCACCTGGAGGAGAGCTGAGAGGCACTGCCTGTCCAGTGGGAGAGTGTGGACATGGTGCTGTGCCCCAATCCCAGGGTGGCTTGCTTGTGCACAGGACTGGCTGCACACCTCACAGGGCCCTGTGCAAATGAGATTGAGGGCCCTCGTTCACCTATGATGATGAACTTCAAGTTGGTGACAGCACAGTTGCAGAGAGACTGGCCTTCTAGGCACAGGGTCCCAGTGTGAGCCTGGGAGTCGACCTCGCTGCAGACCAGGCTGCCTAAGGTCCTCGGCTTGATGGCTGCTTCCCTCTCAGTGCATGCGGTGTCTTTGCAAACCTGGCCATGACTGAGTTTCTTCTATACGAAGAATGCAGTTCTTTCCTCAGACTGGCACCGCGTGCTCCTGTAGTCCACCCGCCCCTCCAGCAGGCCTCTACTCCCTCCGTGGACTCCTCAGCCCGCCTCCCAGGTCTCATCTGCAACCTGCTTTCTCCTCACTTGCAACTGTCTAGGCAGTACTGGGAATGCACTTACTTCCAGTCCTGGGAACCATGGCAGGAAATTTCCCTGGCTTACGTATTTGGTGAGTTTCTACGGCTATAATTTATATTTGATATTATATCCTCCCATGGGTGTCCATTACATTTTCAAAGAATTTCCCACAGGTGACTGCAGAGCATTCCGAATACTTGAAAGAATCAAGCCACAATCATTCACAAGTGGGGGAAAACACAGCTCTACAAACTTTAATTTAAAAACCATTTGAATGGATGGGAAACGACAGTGTTTATCCCACTTAGTGTGACTACACTTTTACTGCAGAAAACTTAGTGTGTCCACGTGCTTCCCCAGCCCGCAGGGTGTTCACAGCACATGGTGTGACCAGCTGCCTTTCTCAGAACACAGCGACCCTCGAGTCTGGCCCACACGGGTTCAGGAGTGGTGGCATGTCTTCATACTCACCTTGGGAAGCAATTGGCACTAGTTAATGAGTGATCTATTGTCATTTGATTTGTATACAAACCCTCTAGGAATGTGATCAAATGGTTACTTAAGCCACCTGTTCCTTTAAGGCCCAAACACATGGTTATAAAATTCCCAGATATTTCCATTTTGGGGGGGAATATTTGATGACTGTGTGAAATTTTTATATTTAAGTCTTAAATCTTTAGCAACCATTCCTCATAAATATATTAGAGTTTTATGGAGTTTGTAATCCTATATATAAATACTATAGTAAAGATATTACTGTTTTGAAAAACATGACATTACTGCGATCAATAAACATTTGTAACTATATTGAAAACAAACAAAATACAAACCTCAAACATATTTAATCGATACGATGAATTATTCAGGGACCAATAAAGGTATTTTATTTTCTATGGAAAGCTTCAGGTATGTGCCTAATGGGCACTTATAGTTTTGTAGTTAGTAAGTAAAGACTAACTCGAATCATAAACTGTGCGAACATATTAATCTCGGCAAAGGGAGGTTGATTGGGGCTCTTTTCTGTATTTAACAGAGAAGCACTGGAAGAAAGAAAATGTCCTGGACTTGACTTTAGAGTTCACTGTTGGTACAAAGAGTAACAGTTTAGGTCCTCTGTCGTGCTCCCCCTCGTCCTCCCCCTCCTCGTCCTCCCCCTCCTCGTACTCCTCCTCCTCCTCCTCCTCCTCCTCGTCCTCCTCCTCTTTGTCCTCCTCCTCCTCCTCCTCCTCGTCCTCCTCATCCTCCTCCTCGTCTCCCTCCTCCTCATCCTGCTAGTTTTTCTCTTTTTCTTCTCCTCTTCCTCTGTAGTTCAGTGCCATTAGTCCACTGTTCATTTTTTTTCTTTTGACTTATTATCACTTTTTGTTATTGGCACTAAGCATTTTTCGGTTCTCATGAAACATACACTTAATGTCTTTTAGATTAATGATTATTATCTTAGCGACAGAATTAAAGACAGTGGGAGCTACATGAGACACAGGCTGGTTCTACTGGGCAACCTAAGAAGTCCACTATCTGGTAGAACCATTGAGGTTTAACAAAATGAGCTTCCTCAGAAATCCAGTGGCCATGATAATAAACACTACTAGAAATGAGTAAGATTTTAAAACCTATCTGCAGTTACGTTTTGGTAAATTTCAATTTGCAGAGAATGTTCACAAATCATCAGAGGGGCTGAGGCTGGGAGGCTGGAGGAGAAACTTTGCAGAGGACTCCTCAATAATTTGGCATTCCTTATAATTTGGTGAGGTGAGTTACAGGTGAATTTTCTTTTCAACTAGACAGAGGCATGGAGACATTTAATAATATACCTATTACAGAAATGCAGTCAGTGGCAGAGCCAGAATTAAAGCTGAGGGCATCTGAGGACCCCATGTCTGTATCACCCATTTAGCCACGTACAGGGTGAATTGAGTCACCAGTGAATATTCTGGGGGAGGGGTCCTAAAATAATTTCTTCTGACTGTGCTACATCTTATCTTGCCACACTGTGGGTGACAGAACCTGTCTTCATTTCTTGCGCCCAACCACAAGCCCTTGTGTAGGAGAAGTGAGGAAAGTGGAGTCTGTGGTGTGATTTTGACTGTCATGTGGGAAGGAGATGGAAACGTCTCCCTACTCGTGGACCAGGGATGAGCGCACGCAGGCCTGTGAGGACGGATGCAGGGTGCCACTCACTTCCCTGCCTGGTGGCCGAGAGCACACCTCCTACTTCCTTGGCCACAAGCACACATTTTTAATAAGACATCAGTTGAGCAGCAGAATATTGGATATGAGTTTCAGCTGCATTCTGTTTCCCCTAAGCACTACCCCCTCATGGTTAAAAAAAACTATCACCACCTTTGGGTCCACAAGGTAGCTTTCCTGATAGGCAGCCTCCAAATTTTACATAAAAATCCTGATGAAGAGGTGACCTGCTTCACCAGCTTGTGGTGCAAAGCAAGCTCTTTTTTCTCCTGGTGTGCAAATCATATTGACTCCTAGCCCATGGCCTGCTGACCACGAGAAGGCGCTCCCTCTGTGGGTTCCTACCAAATGCTTTCTCATCAGAAGGGGGTTGGTAGTAATTAATGACCCTTTACATAGGGGAAACTGGAAAATTTGGCCATTTCCCCTGAGGGAGACCCTTTCTCTAGCGCAATTACCACTGCATGGCACTGCCACTGAGACAGGAAGTTGCACATTCTGGGACGAGGCCAGCAGCCTCAAGACACTGAAGTGCACCTGACCTACCTCCGAATCTGGGCTGTGGAGGAAACTGCTTCTCCTCTTGGGCTCATTCTCATCCATGGTTGTTTCCCACCAAACCAAGCCCAAATTCCAAGATGTAATTCTATCACTACACGAACACACAGACATTTCCTAGGGTGCGCCGTGGTGCCTGGGCACTGGCCCAGGTGGGCCACAGACCCTGCTTTGCCAGAAGCGGCTCTTCCAGTCAACAACACAGGCCCTGATGTGGAGCGTGAATCCAGCTCTCCCTTGTCTTGGCTGCAGGCCTCATCCAGGGTGACACCAAGCTTCAGATACCCTCTACTGATGTGGGACTCAGAGCTCTGATTCCCGTCCTTCTGAATGGCTACTTGGCCCATATATGATTCTGTTGGCACTCATGGGTGCCCAGGAGGGCAGCGGCCAGATTCTCCCCCAGTGGGGGCTCCTCCACAGCTGCGGCAGCAGCAGGAAGGCCTAGAGCTCCTCTCCTGCCTTACAGTGGCTGCCTGTGTTTTCCTAGAACAAAATAAGGGGTGTGCTATGCTGCTAAAACTAGAAGTGACTAGAGCTGTTTGATGTCAGTTTCCTAAAAAATAAATAAATAAATAAAAAGACTCACCCCGGCAAATGATACTGCTGTGAGCTACGTAGCCATCTCAGTAGAAGCCTTGTTGAACGAGAAGGCAGAGATGACTTCTGATAAAAAGTGACGTTTCATGGATGAAAAAGTAACCACCAACATACATGTTCTGACTTTGTTGGGGACCAAGAGCTCCATATAGCTGGCAAACTTGAGTGCTGGATGAGGAAAACTCTACCTTAATCATACAGAGCCCAAAGGACACCTAAATGCTAGACAATGAGGAGTGGAAGAAGAACGTGACCTACCAGGACCCTGTGGGCCAGCACCAAGAACATTCCACACGCCCTCCCTGTGGACAGAGTTAAGGCTGGGTGGCTTGTACCCCACTCCAGCTCAGGTCGGGCAGAATCACATCTATCATAAGGCTACATTCTGAGATCAGCAGATGAGGTGAGCATTAGGTACTAAATTATCTTGAAACCATCCCACAGTTCACTCACAGGTTCAGTGGCTGCTTTGTGGGTATGAGCTCAGAAGATCCTCAGACTCACATCTGTTTCCCCTCTTCTTGGGCATGTGCATTAACCCTCCTCCTTCAGGTGTGTATACTTTGAATCACATGAGCTAAACGTACACATGATGTGACTGCACTGTAAGGGGAAGTGGAGACACGTACATGTGAAGTCTTGAGAAAAGTAATATCACACAAGGCAAAGGCAATATTCACCAGGAAGTGCAAAGGAAAACCATACGTCTAAAAATAATTTTGGTATTGAAACAGGGAAAAATAAATTTTTTTTTGGTGTTCCCCATAAGCTGCCAGTGAGACATGAAGCCAAAAAATTAAGACAGCTAAAGAAGAGATTGACACAATTCTTGAAACACTTTATAAAGTGCTTATAAACTTTCCAAACACTTTTTAAAATGTTTCTCAGCCTGGCTTCCAGGCACCACACTAGTTCTGTTGTTCCGGCCAGAACTGGTCAGTCTCCTCTGTCCTTCCTCCTCATCTTCGCAGCCTCTAAATGTTGGGATCCCACTGGGCTTGGTCTTTGGATCTCTTCTTTCCCATGTGTACACTCACATGCTTGGCGGTCACTTCTATTCCCCTGGCTTTAAGTACCATATATACCCTGAGAGCTTTGTATTTATTGCTCCAGACCCACGTATCCAATTACCCACCTAACTTTCCACTTGTGAGTATGAATCTTAGGCAAACATGTCTAAAACCGAGCTCTTGATTCCCTATTTCCATCATATCTGCTCTTCTTCTAGCATATTCCATCTCTGTCAATGGTACCACCCTTCCCCAATTGCTCAGATAAAAACTCTGGAGTCATTCTTCGCCCTGTCTTTCTCTCCTGCACCATGTCTACTCCATCAGCAATCCTGTTGTCTAGAAACTCAAAATATATGCACAATCCGGGGCCTTTGCATTGTCTCTCCCGACACCGCCCTGGCCCTGGCCACTGGCATCTCTTGCCCAAACTACTGCCATCCCTCTCTAACTGCTTTCTCTGCTTCTGCACCTGCCTCTCACAGGCCATCCTTTTCACAGAGATGCCTTTGAAGGGTTTAAATCAGATCACATGTCTCCCTTGTTCAGAAGTTTCAGGTGGTTTTCTATTGTGGTTAGCAGGAAATCTCATCTCTTTATGGCCTTCAAAACCCTCTTTAATGTGGCCCCTGCCTAACTCTTCAACCACATCTCATGCCTTTGGGCCCTTTCTGACGAACTCCACTTACCTTGGTCTTTAATATTCCTAGAGCCGCACCAAACTCTTACCTTACCAGAACATTTTTGCTAGTCCCTTATGCCTGCAACCCCCTTCTGCAGTTTTAGCACAGCTGGCTCCAAGCCTAAAAAGCTGTACCTAGAGCAGAGGGAAGAGTGTGATTAAAAGAGGTGACCAGGTCTTACTTCACACTTCAGATCCCTAGCACCATGGATCAAACTTGTGATGGGAAGAAGAGAGAAGTCATTTAAATTAAGTTTACAATGGAATCTTTAACCAAGATACATTTCAAGAAAGAAAATATTGTGGAATTTGCCCAGGATGTTTTTAAAAGATACAGATGGGAAATTTACTATAGCACTGAAAGCAGAGATTGGAGGAAATTTTTTCAAAAAAGAATAAAAAATATTTCATGTCTGTACTGCCTCCAGTTGACACTTTTCAGCACACCAGTTCCTGTGGTGTAGGGAAGGCCACTGATGCACATTACATCAGATCCAAGCACATTGTGAGATTTCCATATTGGTTCTAATAATATTCTAGTTGATTCCTTTAAGTTTTCTGAGTGATGTATCTGGGATGCATTTCAAAAATGTTACATGCCCATTGAGTGGTAATGTGTATGAGGCAATAAATTCTCAAAATGAAAGCAGTCAGAAAATGAAACTCTTGCACCCTTTTACTAAAACAGAACAAAACAAAATAAAGATGTTCTTCAACGGATAGAGATAAAAGTTTAAAATAAAAAAAAAGAACTCAAGAATGAGTAAGTCCTATAAAGAGACCTGAGGGAAACAAAAGCAATAAAGCATATAGTGATGTAGAATATTCACAAATATGGATTAGGAATATACATGCACAAGTCAATACATTGTTTAAAAAGTAATGACACATTATGAAATTAATCATGTAATTATAAAATAGACCTAATATCCCAGGTCAATTAGTAGCAATTCAGAAGCAGAGCAAATGGATAGTAGATGAAGTAAAAATGTACCAAATTCCTTACTACAAATATTGTGAGACTCAAAAGTTATTGAGAATTAGACGTAACTTTAAATGTGTAGTTTGATATTTTGAAAGAGACCCAAATTAAATTAAAAAATTATAACTTGCAAATCACTATAGAATAGAAAAAAAAATCCTTAATGTCAATATAATTGTCAAAAGTCTTTGTGAACTAAATAAAATAAAATAAAATTACTTTCATTTTACACAATTGTTTGCAAATATAGGGAAAAAATAGGAAAATGTAAAAGTATTACAATCATTAACACCATCATGTCTGATACAGAAAAAAATTTTTTTAAAGCTTGGGCACATAAAATGTATAATAGTACCCATAAGGGTAAATCACTATGTATTTATTTACTTTTAACTCAAAAAATAAGAGTATGTCTTCTCTTTATATGTTCATAAAACATTTAGAAAACAGGTAGTATATATTAAGATGAAAAACTTCAATAATTTTCAAACAGTAGATATTGCACAAAATATCACATTAAATTTCCATTAAGTTATATAAAAATAAAAATGAATTTTATTGCACTTTTTAACCTCAATCTCCTTAGTGCCTTTGGTTAGCATTTAGCACACAGAACTTAAAATGCCCTGATACCAGTTTTCTTGTTTCTTGGCACTGGGCCTCCATTTTTAGCTGGACAAATGGCCAAGTGGAATAAAAGCTTTCATTTTCTGCTTTCCTGGCAGCTAGATTTAGACAGGGGCCCACACTCAAGCCAGTGAGGTGCGAGCTGAAGTGGGGTGCACAGCTTCTGTCCTCGAGGGAAGGGATGTGCGTTTCTGTGTTGATTCCCTCTTCCCTCTTGCAGGGCAGTTCACTGGTGTGCAAGCAGCTGCCTGGGCTCTGGCACACCAGCTGAGCAGCAGGGTAGATGATCCTGGGAACCTGGGGTTCTAGGGGCCCTTGGTGAACTTCACAAGAGCAGCTCCAGGTTGGTGACAGAAAAATGAACGAAGCCAGCTATGTGGAGGTGTGAGTGGCTGATGAAATAGGAGCAATGACTTCAATATACTCTTTCAAGAAGTGTCATAGCAGAGCAAAGGACGGATGGGCAGGAGTTTGGGGAAAGACAAGGATGGGAGAGGGCCGCACATTTTGGGGGAGGAGGGGTGCAGAACAGTGGAGAATCTGGAATGTTTAGTCTGAGTCCAAGAGAGAATGATCTCTGGAGAGAGAGAAAAACTGAACAAATCACTGGAACCAAGTCTAAGAAGGGTTGAACGGGAACAGAATCAAAAGCACGTGGGAAGAGCCTCATATCTCAGGCAGAAGGAAGAATGAGCAGAGATAAAGACAAATTCGGAAGATTAGGATGAGAACATTATGGATCCAGTAGTCATGGATTTTTTCTGAAACTTAAGAAGCAAGTCAAGACTTAAAAATGAGGGACATGGCCAAGGTTTAAATAATGCTTGAGGGGTTAGAGAAATAAGCAAGCAGCAGACATGAAAGATCATTGCTGCACATTCTTGAGGTCTCACCTGAAGCTGGCGTAAGAATTTATCATTAGGGGGCTGGCTGGTGAGGTCTGTGTGGTGTTGACAACATCAGTCCAGGGTTCGATCCCTGTTACCAGCCAGCTGCCAATAAATAAATAAATAAATAAATAAATAAATAAATAAATAAAAGATTTTTCATTAGCCTGCGACTGCGAGCAAAGCAGTCGGGCTTTCTTTAGCAGGGCTTCGCAGCACAGACATTAGGTTGGTCACAGTAAATCAGCCAGCTGGTGTAGAAGTGACTCCTCGCAAGGCTGATACAGCAGATCAAAGGGCCGGTGACAGTGTGGTTGAAATAATAAACCATGAAATCCAGGCACGTTAGGAAATAAGTTGAGCTAAGGAGGGACTGAGATCCTGATAGAATAGGGACAAGGGAGGGTCCAGGCCGGGTCATGCTGCATGCAGCAAGCAGAGCCAGCAGCAGATGGGGCAATGGCAGTGGAGAGAGGAGACGTGGATCATGTGACACCACAGGTGGTTGCGGATGCAGCTAAAGCAGAGATGGGGGAAGTGGAGAGAGCAGAGGGGCCGATGCAGCCAAGCTGAGGCAGAACGCCTGACTGAGAGCTGAGCTCACCCACAGTGTCGGAAGGAAAGGGTTTAAAGGAGAAAACCGATGCAGGGTCCAGCCGTGTTCCCAAGGCTCTGGCTGTCCACCAGAGACTAAGCACGTGGAGGCTCACGGCCACTGGAGTAAGAGAGCAGGACTGCTGAGGAGCCTCTGTCAGTGTCATTCAGGGTGTGTCACAAATGTGGGACCCACACAAAGTGTACCATCAGGTGCACATTAAAGCAATCTTTAGAAAATGTGTCTGTTAATGTCAGATCATGGTGAGTGAGGTATGTTGAGTTCTCACTGATATTATTATTTTTCTAATAATGATAACATTCCAGTAGTCAGGACAGAGCAATGCAAGACCTCTTTGGTATTGATTTTTTTACTTTTTTTCTTGTTCCAGTAGAGGGCACTCAAAGCTCAAATAAATATATGCAATCATTTTTTATAGTAATTATTGTTTTATATAATTAAAACACATATTTAAATGAAAAAGAGAAATTCTGATTTAATAAGACTTAATAGCTAGTCATGCATGTAAATTCCCTAAAACGAGGTGAGATCTCATAAGTGACTCAATGGGGACATTCCTCCCCAGACACGCTTCTTTCGTTTTCACTCAGTACACATGAAAAATAGGAAGGAAATTCTCTTGTTTGAGAAACAAGTTGGGCTTTCTAAACACCACGTCTGCAGTAGACCCTTGATCCTTGAGTTCCATGTTCATTCCCGTCTGGATTTCTTTGAAGGGTTCTCAAAACACTGGAAATAATCCTGTGGGCTACTGGATAAGTATCCTCCAATGGAAAAAAAATCTGAGAAAGAGCTTGTAAGACAGAAATGACTTTGGAACTAGACAGGCAAATATGCACAACAGATGAATGCCATTTGAGGTTACAGCCACAGTGAGAAGCCCACAGTGTTTCAGAGCGCTGTGCAAATGCCACTGTTACTGGTGCATGAGGGATGATTATCTTCCAAGCACAAGGTTCACGCCATGTGGCTTTGGTTGCCAATTGGCAGAATTACAGTGGAAGATGGGACAGTGGTAACATTGCTGTCATCAAAGGTTCTCCTAGAGGAGCTGGGCCCTGGAGTCAAATGAGTCTACAGATGTCATCTTTGCCACGACGGGGCTGCCATGATCCAAACATGGCCGTTTTTCCAGACACAGAGGACATTTCAGCTTGGCTGGGCTTCTTAGGTGGCAGTAGCAATTACTCGCAGGCAGTGAATGGAATAATTCCCAGCACCTTCAGTGCCGGCGATCTGTCAGTATGGATTAGCTGCTTAGGTGGGGTCTAGGCTGCTAACGGGAAGAGAAGACTCTCCAAAGAAGGCCTTTTGGCAGAGATAGTGGCCCTGGCATTATAAAGAGTATGTTATGGCTTATTTAAAACAGATTTTTTTAAAGCACTTGTTGCAACACTGGAATTTGACCATGTGAACAACTCCCATATCTGCCCACCAGCCCCCCAGGCACGCAGCCCTCCCACACTCATCAACCAAGGCCCGTCTCCTCTGGAAAACCTTAGTGCTGGGATTCTCCACCAACTCCCTTACACTCAGGATGCAAATGCCAGTAGGGTAAAGCTGTGCAAGACGGAATTTTTTTAAAAAGCACTCTCCGTGCAGTGCTGGTAGCACCGAGGCCATGGGTTCGGATCCTATATAGGGATGGCCGGTGCGCTCACTGGCTGAGCGTGGTGCAGACCACACCGTGCTGGGGGTTGCGATCTTCTTACCAGTCAAAAAAAAGCACTCTCCCTTTTTCCTAATAACACAACAGTATAAGATAAAGGGTTTAGAATTTAAGACCTTGAACATGTCCAAACATCAGTAATGAAAATCAAACAACGTTAAGACTGTGCGTTAAACACAGACAATACATTTATGGCTTGGTGTGAGTGTCGGGCGTGTCTGGCCTTCCCATGCGCTGTTGAAAGGCCAGGCTGCAGCTCTCCTCGGCTCCCTGACATTGGCTCAACTTATGGTTGAAGGCAGTGAATTACAAGGCTGCGTCTAGCTTGTAACCCTCTGGCTAAAGATTTCCTGTTACCTGGTTAGGCAAGCAAACTATTTTAATTAAGATGACATCAATCATCACAACAAGAAAATCATTCAAATGAAAGTGAGTGTCAGTGGACCTTAAAATTAACAAGCAAGTTCCTCTAAGACACAGTGGTCCGGGCAGGAAGTCTGACTTCCTGTGAGGCTCCATTGCTCCTTCTCCACCCCAATCAAGTCATCTCTAGATTCTGCACCTCTAGGAATGGTTTCTGCTGCAGACAACAGAAGACCTGGCTTACAGTGGTTTACTAAATAAAGGCACGTATGATCTCACCTAAAAGGGAGTCTGGGTGCAGGTCATCCTGGGGAAGTTTTGTCAGTAGCTCAATGATGTCAGCGGTCCTGTAATAATCTTGGCCTTTCCTTCTTCAAGATCATAACGTGGCCGTTCCCAGTATCACATCCTCACACAGTGGCAGAGACAGGAAATAGGTACTTTCCTTATTTCCATTTTCATAAGAGCAAGAAACACTTTTCCAAAAGCTCTAGACTTCACCGGCCAGAATTGTGAGATGTATCCCCTTAGTGGGTCACAGCTCCAGAAAATAGAATGACCAGAGTTAGTCTGGATTAATCAGCATTCACCCCCTGTGGCAGGAGAGTCCCAGCCTGCCCTGAGCACGAGGTGAGCTTCAACAAACTCAGTCAGTAGGGAAGGTGGAAGCATGTGGCCATGTGGCTGCCGGGCATGTGGTCGACAGTGTCTGTCCCCTCTCAGTCTTTATATATAACATATACACAGAGACTCACTCACTCATACCCAAATGACAAACATTTCTATCTAACTAACCTAATTGCCCGCAGTAGACACTGCCCTCTTTCCTCCACAGTTTGAAAATTACCCTTTTTGGAACATATTTACAGTTTGGTCGCACACACAAGGTCCCTTATGTTAAATTCCTCAGGCAGGATCTCCTAAACCCACTTTACCTTAATTGGATCCTGATCCCCATAACTAATGACATCTCATGACACAGATTATGGGGGACGCTGCTCCATCCTGACTGCTGGAGCCTTGGCAAGTGCTGGCGGCAGGGGAAGGGGAGCGTGAGGGAGGCTCCTAAAACTCATCAGGAGCAAATGGCGAACGTCACATAATTGTGTTTCCCGTCCCTGTGGTTGGATCGTTTCATCCTGAAGAGGTCCAGAAGCTTCCCTTCACCATCTGCTTCCCCACCTTTCCACTTCAGGAACCTCTTCGATTCAAGATGGCTTTGCTTATGGACAATGCGACGCTCCATCTTTGCTCCCCTTATGTGGATGGCACACAGATCAAATCTGAGATGATTTACGACCAGGAGCCACGGCACATGGCTGCCTCTTTATCCTTTAACCTCTGGCTTCACTGTATTTGTCTGAAACCCTCCCATTACTGGGAATAGAGGGAAAATGGGGCTTTTCTGCTGGAGTAGGGCTGGAGGTCCTTCTCATCTAAGTCCAGCAGAGCTGAGCTGCAGTTTGGAGTTCCAGGAGATTGTCACCCTGGAAGAGCAACAGAGTTCATGAATTATAAGAAAGCTGAGGTCCAAAATACCAGAAGGTGAATCAACAGTCGGAGGAGCAGAGCAGAGGAGGATGTCAGTGGGGAAATGGATCCAACAATTCAGAACCAGGACAGTGTGAGTGAGAGAAAGCACACCATGATCCAGGGAACAAACAGAGGGGACCCGAGCAACGGGGACACATGGGTCAGTCAGTCTGGCTAACCCAGGAGCAGTCTGCATAAAAATAATCTTCCAAGTTGGTTATGTCATCATTCTATTGGGGTTTTCAGAATGGCACTGTTGAAAACAAGAATACAGTTTCTTTTTGTTTTAATTGAGAATAATTTCTTTGGGATCCAAAGCTATTTATTCTCAGAGAAATCTGAGCTTCTGTCAACTCCCTTGTTCTCATATTTTAACCTCATTTATTTAAGATTCTTTGTAGATTTAGAGATCATTATTCACATGCAGTTAAACTATATCTTCAGGAAAAACGAGCTGACATAGAATTTGTTGTGTCTGCCTCCCTATTATTGCTACAGATTTGGAGGTACTATTTTGTAGAGCATCTTAAATAACCTGAGATCACTGCACATACATGTTTGGGTTCAGATGGCTATTTAGTCCACAGATTCATAGTGTGTAGAATGATTAAACTGTATTTTCTTATATATTTCAGTACTGAAAAGAGTCAGAATGGTTTTGGGGGGATACATCCCTATCCCGGTCTCTACCATCTCCTTCTCTGTCTCTGTCTCTATCATCTATCTCCATCTCTACCTCTAGGTAGTTAGCTCAATTGGTTAGAGAGTGGCCTTGTAACACCAAGGTAAAGGGTTCAGCTCTCCAAAGTGGCAAGCTGCCAAAAAAAAAAAAAAAAAATCTGTCTCTGTCTCTATCTCTCTCTCAGCTGGGAAAGCTTTTGGCTTCAAGTAATGGAAAATTTGGCTTATAGTAACTTAACCAGATAGAGGCTTGCATTTCTCAGTTAATGATATGTTCAGAGACAGACAGTCCAGGAACTGGTCTTGTGATCTTGCTCCTGCCTTCCTCAGCAGGATGGTTCATTGCCTTGGTGTCAAAGATGGCTGCTCCAGCTCTAACCAGTTCATCTGTGTTCAAGGCGGGAGAGAAAGGAAATTTCTGGTGCCATCTATACTTTTATCATGAAAGCATGGGCTTTCTTGGCCGGGACTAAGTCACATGGGCATTGCTAGCTACAAAAAAAGCTAAAAAATGTGTGTTTAATTTTTTCAGCCTTTGTAAAGGAGGTGGGCAGAGTGTGGGGCTGGCAGTGGGCCTGGAGTGAAGCGGCTCTGATGACTGCCACACCTTGCTGCAATGAAGGTCCAACACGGGGACAACATTAAAATCCAAAGGCACGATCATGTTTGTTTTAACTTGGCACTTTTATAGGCTTTTCTTACTTAAACAAAACTTTGTATGGCATGTCATCACAGCTCTGAAAAATAGTAGAAGCTTAAAGCTTCAGGGAATGAATTTAGAAACAGTCTGAGGGTTGGCAAGTGGGAATGTTAAAAACAAGTCTTTAAATCCTCACTTATTCACCTTCTTGTTTTTCTTTACTTACACCTGTTTTTTCATAAAAAGCTTTCAGGTGTTTATGTAACTCATAAAGTTACATAAATTATTACAAAGTAGCATGAGTTAAAATTGAGGCAAAAGAAGCACAGGGGCGAGGGTGACTTGAAGCCAGAGTCTGACCATGCACGTGCCCCACGCTGCTACGGCTGGGCCCAAAATTTACCTTTAACCTCCTTCTCAGTCCTAAAGGAAAATTGTGGCAGCTACATGCATAGTCCACAGGGCATCTCAGGTAAAAACAGATCAAATGTTTGGAGGAAGGACACAACACACGGTCCTCAATCCACCGCCTTCACTCACTCGCCTAATTTCTCTTCCTTATCTTTTGTCTCATGTTTCCTCTAAGAGACCCAGTTTAGGTTTCCTTCAGGGGCAGTAGGAGGAGCTCATCCTGGGTCCTGGAGCACGGCCAGTGGGAAGAGCAGACCCACCCCTGGGTGCCTCCTCCCACCGCGACGGGTGGGCCACACGCAGCGTTTGTTCAATGTTCCTCCTGTTATGGGACAGTTTATTGCTACTATTATGCAGTCAATAAAAAAAGTTGCTTTACTTCCCTCTCAGGTTAAAGGAGGAAGAAGAGATATTTGCTGAGAACTTATAATATGTCACATACTGACCCTGTGTCTTCCGGTAACTCATTTAATCTTCCTGCTGACCTGGAGGAGTTGGGTTAAATTATTTGTGCAAGGTCAGAGCTCATCAATGGCAGAATTGGGATTTGAGCTTGGGTCTGGCTCCAAAGACCGAGTCCTTCCCATTATACCACGTTAAAGAAACTGCACTCATTCGTAAAGCTGAGGCCGCTGTCAGAGTTGGACGGCTGAGGCTGGGTCGCTCTCTCCCACTCCCTCTTCTCCCCAGCTGCTTTCTCTGAAGACTGCCCCAGGAAGGGTCCTGCACTTGGAATTAGAAGGCTTGCTCACTGTTTCTCATGCTCTACTTGACAGCTGTGTGACCATGGGTTATCACCCAGACTTCTGGGAAGCCCAGCTCACTCTTTCTTGCAGTGGGGACAGTGACCACGATGCACTGGCTTCATGGCAGTGGTGGGAGGAGGGAGGAGTTGGTGTCAAACTCAAGCCAGTTCTTACTTGTTGTGAGTGCTTGGGAACAATTATAAGCTTTAGCCACATTCAATACATTGGTTTTTTATTTATTACTGTGGCCTCGAAGTGTTGTTATAAAGAAAATCCTACATCTCCTTTGGTATTCAGCCCTTGGGGCACTTTTCTGGTAGATATTTAGCTGTCCTGTGTCAGTGAGCACTGGCTCCCTGAGTGCCCTGCTCCTCATGACACCTGCCACCTGCCACGATTGTCATCAAAGAATTAGATGTACTGTCTGCCTTCTCCCTGCGTGGAGGAGGAGGCCGCCTGTCTTATTCAGAGCTGGATTCCCAGAACCCACTGCAGGATTTGTGAAGATCAACAGGAAGTTAGTAAATTTCAATGTCAGGGATATTGTCTTGTTGAGAGGTCACTTAGGCAATTTCTCAAACCTAACAGAGTGGATTTTTTTCTTAGCAGATATTACCTGCCCTGTGGTGGTTACTTTGGGAAGGGAAGGCTTCTGGAGCATGTCAAAGGTAAGTGGGTTTTGACTCTGACATCTCATGAGGCTGATCTTACCCACAGCTGTGAGAAGGACTAATGCTGGAGCAGGAAGCCCAGAAACTGCTGGATAAGATGGATCCTAGCTGACTGGCTTTTTAGTGCCTCTCTAAAACATGAATTGCCTGTTTACTGTAATTATACACACACAAGGACATACACACTGACACCCATCTCCATGGGCTCATGTGCATGGATACCTGATACTCCAATTGGAATCTCTGAAGAGCATTCCCTGGGAAGAAGGATGACTTGGGGAAGTCAGCTAATACCCTGCAGATCCCTTGGCTATTACCAGGGTCAGCAGCCACCATGCAACCACAGAGCCACTTGTCGCTCCACACAGCTCTTTGGCTCCCAGGTCTCTGCCTCGGCATATTTTCAGAAATCTAGAAATAAATAAATAGAGAATCTTTTCCCTCCCTAATAATGAATGGATGCAAACAAAACAGCAGATACTAGAATCCAGAAACATCTTGGATGTAGCTACCTGGAAACAAAAAATTTGGAGCAGGGTCCTCCCAGCAAGACTCCCTAACCAGCAGCATCGTTTAGGGTGGTACATGCATGAGACAAGGAGCGACAGGCTGAGACTCCAGAAGAGAGAAGAAACCGTCAAGGAGGATGGTAGGAATATTTTTGACTGTGCTGCCAGTCAAGCGATGAAATAAGTGACTTGGGGAAACATTTGTGGCCCCCTCAATATAAGTGTTCAGAAGAAAAGTGAGATGGAACACATATTCTCATTGTCAATTTTAAGCAGCATTTATTGAGTGTGGTCGGGGTCCGAGGTAGCTTTCCAAAGGCTGAGGCACCCCCAGTTCCTGTGGAAAAGTGTGGGGGAAGGCTGCATTTTGGCAGCTCTGGGCTGTGGTGGAATCTGTGACTCACAAAGACCCTGCCGGCCATCAGAATCTTTGCCTCTGTGGCAAGTTTGCAAACTCGGAGATGCCTCCTGCTCAGAACACCGTGCCTCAGCTGGTTATGAACATGCAAACATTAGTAATTGCTGTGATCATTAATGGTAATTCTAATAATTAGCATACTTAGAATTCTATGTGTTGTTTTATTTACCGTGTTTTAAAACATCACTAGTCAGACACGTCTCTCCCTTGGGTCTTTGATTCAGAGCACTGTGACTGGGAATAGAAGCTAAGTCGACAGAAACAGGACAGTTAACAGAGAATGGTAGGAATGAAGGGGACAGGCTGGACAGGTGTACATGAGATAGAGACAGATGTAAGAAAGTCTGAAGAAGCCTGTTCTTGCCCAGAATCTTATTATGCATTAGAAGGAGAAAAATGGTGTGGTCAAAATGTCCCATAGAAACCTTGCATAGAGACCTGCTTCTCCTCAGAACCACTTCACAGGTAGGAAATCGGAGCATATTTGGATTATCTCACTGTTTCCCAGAAGAGCCCTCCTCCCAATTCCCTTTTAAATTCTCTTCAATACCGACAAATAACCAGACCAGGAATTTGGGGGATATTTTCATTAACTCTGATCTCCTCGGGCCTCATTGGCCAACCTGTGCATTGCGGCATGAAATAAAACAGCTTATCCTTCCCCCCAATTTTTGATTCTTGCCTAAAACTGATCATCTTCTCCCCCCTTTCACTGCATAGTTCAGACTTTTTAAAGGAGCTAAAATATTGCCCCTTTTCCTCTCTCCCTCTTTTCTATCCCTTTCACCTTTCTGCATCAATCCTGGGACTGTTATTTCCAGAAAATGAGAGGACAGACACTAGCACATTGAATCCTGGAAATATCATCCTCTTGATAAAGCCCTCCTGCAGGGTTAGAAATGGAAGTAGTCTATAAAAGTGTGTCTTGGGAATTGCAGGTTTTTATTTATACCATTAGTGCAGAATATCCCAGAATCAGTGATCCTAAGGAGAGTGCTTACCAGATTCAAGGAATTACTACTTATCTTCCTTCCAGGTGATCTCACCAAGTCACAGAAGTCAGAGAACAGAGCCAGAGAATTCACAGTCTCTGTCTAACTGCTAACATCAAATATGAATAGCTCTTTTTGCAGCTGAAAAGTTTGAAAAGGAAGAAAGAAAAGATGAATATAAGAGCTATGCAGTTGAAAAAGAAAAGCGCTCCTGATACTTAGCATTCAACAGAAGAGCATTTTTCCTGGAATTATTTACTAACAGAAGAACATTTAAGAAACCTGATATCCTGAAACGCTCTAAGAAAAAGTGGCATGAAAAGAGAGGGTGATGTGATAAAAACCAATAGAACAATTTAGAGAGAAATAAAGGATGAAAAAAGAGCTCAGTAAAATATGAAAGGGTTGTAAAGAAACCAAAATATCAGTTGCAGAATTAAAATAGAACTCAGCACCTGGGAGTGACACCACGGTAGCTCTTCCAGAAAGAGAGGAAACACACCAGGAGATGAGCACTGAGAGCAGGAAAAATGGCATCCGTAAGATGGAAAGCCAAAGTAGGAACTGGAGAGGAAACTAGACTAGTTGGAAGGAAACTTTCTTGAATTAAAAGAAACACCAGAGTGCACAAATGGAGAAGGTCTAAACTTGTGTCGGAAATGCTGATAAGCAGTATCACAGAGCATTCCATCAGGATGAGTTTTTGATTACGAAGATAAAGAACAAAATAAAACAGAGCTGAAAAGCATTCATGAAGAAAACAAAAAGACAGTAACAAGCTAATGTGAGAGCAACCAAAAACATCGGGCTGGCTTCCGACTTCTCCAGAAGCAAACAGAAGGCCCTGGAGAGATAATAGCAGTAGGGTTTTCAGATTAAAAGATTACTCTCTGAGAATGTGCTTCAATCAAGTTTTTATTCTCATGTGACAACCCAGAAACACTCTCTGATTAGTGCAAGCTCACACACTGTTTTTGAAGAATTACTTGTAGACATATGCTGTGGTACCATTACGAGTTTAAGAACGAAGGCTGTGATGGGTATTTGTAAAACATATTGTCCTAAGGCGATTGAAATATCTGATAAGATATTTACTTAAATTCCCACAAAACCCTGGGAAACAAGTAGTTGATGAGATTTATAGCCTCTATCTTTACAGAAACTAGGATTTAGCCAGCCAAGTGATGTGTCTCAAGATCTCACTAACACAAATGGAATGAGGATTCATATCTCTAATTCTTGATGGAGAGGGCACCCATTATCACATCGGCATTGTCTCTTTGTGTTTTGATTTAATTTTAGAAAGTTTCTCTAGTAAAAACAAGAGAAAAAAAAGAATACTGGCTTGAAGGGTTGACCATGCTTAAAATAAACTTCTCTCTCTTTCCCAGGACTATGTTAGTGCCCATGTGTTGTTAAAAGATTTCTTTAGATTCCACTAAAAATCTTGTCAACTACTACAAGGAAAGGGCTTCAATAACAATAGGCTCTTATCATGTGCCAGACATGCTTCTAGGCACTAGGGTTTAAGATACAGAGAACTAAATCACTTGCTCATGTTTCCTACTATCAAGAGTTAGACAGAGGAAACAGACCTACTTAGACCATGGCCACGGGCACACATTCCAGCTCTGGTAATTAACATACTCCAACTCAAATATGAAGGGACAGCCTGGGATTACCAGGCATGAGAAAAACCACAGGTATGAAAGATAAACAGAAAAACTGATGATGTGAAAACAAAAATTATTCAGGGCACTGAATAGAAAGTGCCCTTTCTAAGGGTAGTTTTAAAAGTATCCTTGGAAATATTTTAGAAGAAATCAAACCCAAAGACAGAAAGAAGATAGAGGACAATACAAATATTTTACAAATTAAAAATATAAGTTAAAACAAATGTAAAATAAAGGACGGAAGGAAAAGTTGAAGAAGTCTCTCAAAACATAGAACAAAAGTATGGAAAACATGAAAGTAAAAAGAAAGAAGGAAACAATAGGACCATTAATCCAAAAGACCCAACATCTGATTAATTGGCAATGTGTTTCTATTGTGGTGGTGGTGTTGTATATTGTTTTAGTCCATTTCTGTTGCTTATAACTGAATACGTGAAACTGGGTAATTTATAAAGAAACAGAAGTTATTTCTTACAGTTTCAGAGGCTGGGAAGTCCAAAGTCCAGGGGGCACATCTGGTGAGGGCCATGTTCTTGGTGGTGACTCTACAGCATGCAGGGTGAAATGGCTGACCAAGAGATCTTCTCATGCACTCTCCTTTTAAAACCATCAGAACTACACCTGTGACCACCATTTAACCATCAATGGATTAATCCATTCACTAGGGTATGGTCCTCAGAATGTAATCACCTCTTCAAAGCCCACCTTTAAATTACCATAATAGAATTTCCCACCCTGTGAACACTATCACAGTGTGGATTAAGTCTCAATGAGCTTTGGGAGACATCCAATCCACAGCATATATAAATATATTAGTAAAAATAATAGTTAACATTTGTTGAGAGTTTTTATTGTGCTAGAACCTCAGCCAAGTTCCTAAACCATAACGTCCTGTTTTATTATCCTACCACTTTTTAAATGAAACAGAGAGTCTAGACAGAGAAATATTTAGAAGGTAAATAGTTATGTTGTGGTTCTTGGCTGTATTTAATTGTTGGTAAAAGAAAATAGTCAAGGGGTAACTTGGGTGATTGGACACCAACGACTGAGATCAAAATTCAAAAGTGGGAGCTGGATTGCGGGGGAAAGACAAGTTCAATTTTAACATGTTGAGTTGAAGGTGCCTGAAGGACATCTAAGTAGATAAAAATCAGTGGATGGCTGTGTGTGTGAATCTGAAGCTCAGAGAAAAGGCAGGGTAGAGAGAGATTCAAGAATCACCAACATCATCGTTAAAACCAAAGAGTGGATGCAATCACTCAAAGAAAGTGGGGTGAGACTGAGAAGAGTGGAAGCCTAGCAGAAGGGAGCCCCGAGCAGAGGCGGGAGGGTCTTCAGTTAGTGGGGACCCCAGCACAAGAGTGTTGGGACAGCCAGGGGACAAGAGTGGCTTAGAGAGGAGTGGCCGAGATGGAAACAGATGCTCTGAGATGTGTGCAGAGAGGGTGAGTGGTCATTTTTGTCAACACAATTTTAATTGCATTCTGGGAACAAGCCAGATTACAGTGGAAGAATGAAAGAAGAATTAATTCATCAAGTTCTTCATCTGCCTGGCACATACTGCAGGCTCAACAAATACAGGAGATACACACGGGGTCTTCACAAAATTCAGGGAAAGATTACTATTATCTTTTAATTCTGTTTTTTCCATGAACTTTCTGAAGTACTCTCGCGTGTGTGTGTGTGTGTGTGTGTGTGCGTGCGCACGTGCGCAGTATGTTATAGTGACTGAGCGCATGGATTTTGGACCTGGATAGACTTGAGTTTAGTCTAGCTCTGCTCCGTTGCTGTATATAGAGGTGTGTAAACTTGGACCCATCATTGTGTTTTTGTCTCTTTTCTTTCACCTATAAAACGGACAGTGAGGAAGCATCTTCCTTCTGGGTGTTGCGCATTATTTTTTCCTGTTATAAATGCTATTTTAATTTTTGACTATTTGTGTTCTGTCATCAGGCTGAACTCACCTTACTTTGTGAATTGATATGGTTAGGATTTGTTTTGGTTATACAATGGTGAATAAAATTTGTTTTAATTCTAGTTTGTGTTTGTTACCCCTATTGTTTGCTCTTCCCCGTATGAAAAGTAGAAAGCCAGATCTTTGAATATCTTTGCTTCAGGTACTTCTGCAGGGCAGACTCCTCCTAAACCTGGAAAAAGTAATGGTGGTATCTGGCTGTATTAGTCCATTTCTGTATAACAGAATACCTAAAACTGGGTAATTTATAAGGAAGTAAAATTTCTTACAGTTTTGGAGGATGGGAAGTCCAAGGTCCAGGAAGCACATCTTGTGAGGGCCTTGTTCTTGGTGGGAACTCTATACAGGGTCCCATGGCAACCTGGGTGTCACATGGTTAGAGTGGCCCAAGCAAGAAACAACATACTCTCTCACTCATGAGCCACTCAAGACTCTTTACTGCTGCCCACCACTGCTGCACATAGGAAGGCAACAGAGCTTAGTGCTAAACAGCATGAGCGTGAGTGTCAAGCTGCCTGGACTGAAATTGTGGCTTCATCACACCTGCTGTACATATCCTTGGGCAAGTTATATGGTCTTTGTAAGCTTCCATGGCTTCATCTGCAAATGGCAATAATAAGAAAACCTATTTCAAAAGGCTGCTCAGAAGATTAAAGGAGGTTACACATCTGTCTAGCACTTTGTCCCATACCTGACAGAGGTGAGTGTTTGGTCACTGATGGCTGACACAGCACCAATCGTCACCAAGCTTTCACCCTTACAAAAAACAGCCTGATGCTTTGGATATTTCTCCGTGCATCTTCTGTGCCTGACACACCCTCAATTTTTTATTCATTTAACCCTCTCCAACATGACTTTGAATTCCTTAGCACCAAGGGCTTTCACAGCTACTGCACATGAGAAACATGTCCCCGTGGCCAAACCCTGTGCTGTTTCACGGAGGTTTGTCCTGTGAGATCTTAATCTTTTGAATTGTGCTCAGTCTCTGAGAACCGCTTCCTGTCCACTCTCTCCATCCCGCTCCACGCACACCTGCTTCTCACATCGTCACACCTCTGATTCCTGCACGGTCACATTTTTAACAAACTATCCATTGTTTTGCAGCTTCGCTTCTGTCTTCCCCGAGCTCAGATTCTTGAGTGCACTGGTCAGTCTCTTTGCTCTTACTCCTATTCATCGTTGTCCCTCTGTGGCTCTGCTCAGCTACACCCTGACTCTGGTCACTCTCCCACACTGTCCAGCGTGCAGCTAGTCACGGCAGCCACGTTCCAGGTGCTCGACAAGCACATGTGGCCAGTGACTGCTCAACTGCAGGGCGCAGGTGATAGGACATTGATGTTATGGCTGGAGTTCTCCTGGGCGACAGTGCAGAATGCTGCTGGATAAGACAGAGCCACTACATGATTTGGACATCCAATCTCTACAGTCTGCAAGGAGCCTAGAGGTCTTCTGAATTGCCTTCATCTCCCAGCCCATGCCACCACCCTCATTACAGGATTCCAACTGTCTCCTCCCATCTCCCACCCCACCGTCTCCACCACCTTTGCCATCTCACTCAGCAGATGAACTTACTTTATTTTCACTGCAAAAATCAATTAGATAAACCTTCTCCTAATTCCTTCTTTGTGAATTATAATCATGTCTCTTTATGCCCATAGTTTATTTATTCCTCCTGTTTAAGGCTAATCCTTCCACCTATGCTTAGGATTTATTCATCAACCAACAGATATTTATCGAGCAGCTACTATACACCAGACTCAGGTGCTGAGATTTAGCCATGAACAAAACAATGTCTCTACCCTCATTCTTGTGTGATCAGGTAGACAGTAAATGGATAACAGTAAACAGATAAGTATCTTAGAAAGGTGATAAGTATAATGGAGAAAAATTCAAAAGGCTGGGTGCTAGGGTGCTGCAGGGTGGAGCCAGTTGCTGTTTTATGTCAAGTGGTCAAGGAGGTGCCTTTGATCTGAAGGGCAGAGAGTGGGCTGCAGGCCACCTGGTGGGCATGGTGAGGGCTGAGGGGCGTGGTGGGCTCGAGCACTTGGGGGGCTAGCAAGGGGCTCATGTAGGAGGAATATAGAGCACAGAGAAGATAAGGTCAGGGACATAGCCAGACCATATAGCTCCTTTCTGGCCATAGTAAGGGCTTTGCGTGAGTCGAGAAGCCATGGTTATGAGCAGAAGAGGACCTCATCTGACATATTTTTGAAAAGGACATTTGAATGTTAGATCCAAGTGGTCTAAAGGGGTAAGGATGGAAGTAGGGAGATCTGCCAGGAGGTTACTGCAACAACTCAGGAGTGGGAGTGAGTTCGGGTCGATTGGGAGGGGGGCTGCCCGCGTGGCAGTGGTGTGAGGAGGTCTGGACGCGGCTCCACTTTAAGCCAATCACCTTTCTCGCGCCGCAGGGAACTGCCTCCGTCTTCTCCTGCGTCTTCACATCGTTGCTCTTCATTTGCTCACTTTTTGCAGGAAGGCCGTGCTTAAATCTCTTGTGTCCAGGACTAGAGAGGGCTTCCTCTCAGTCCTCAGCGCCCCTTCTCTCGTCACTATCCCAGCCCTTCTTTGCAGCTTTAGAAAGAGTGTCTGTAATAGCTGCGTCTCCCTAGTCCTCTCACCCCCTTCTCTCCCCACTGAAATTTGTCCCCAGTGGCGAAGCTGATCTGGTCAGGGTAGAACTGGCACTAACTCAAACACTGTCAGGTCTGCTGGATTCTTCTGCTCGTCTTACTTGACCTCACTGTGCCGTCTGAGACGTCACAGCTCCCTCTCTCCTTGGCTTGCTCACAGTGCTCCCTACCTGTTTTCTTCCTGCACATCTGGCTGTTTCTCAGAGGCTTTCCCAGGCCTCTCTCCCTCCACTTTCCTCAAATGTGAGGGTTCCCAGACTCTGCCTTTAAGGTTTTATCCTCTGCTTTGCCCCCTCCCTGGAAGTTAATAGCTGCTATAAGAAATAGATCCCAATATGATGATGCCACAAATCAATGGAAGTCTATTTTTCATTCAAGCAATAATAGGAAATAAATGTTCCTAGTATATGGTGTTTTAACATTTAAATTCTAACCCAGGGGCCCAAATACCAGAGAGCTATCATATACCAGAGTTAAGGTGATATAGGCCACTGTGCAGGAATCTTCAAAGGAGACATCTGAGAACAGCTTCTATGATTTTTAAAACTCCCAACAGACAGACATTGAGAACAGGAAAGTTTGAAAGACTGGAAAGAAAGAGGGATTTTGTGAGACGCCTTCAGCAAAAGCACCTGATGCGAGTCGCACCTCCCCGAGGAGGCGGGGTTGATCTTCCCCAGCTCCTGGGAGAACACAGGCTTCAACAGCGCCCCCAGCTGGTGGGCGACCCTGCCTCATCCCCGAAAAGATGCAAACTGGTGTGGGGCAAGGCAGAGGGAAAAGCTTTTCACAAAAGCTCCCTTTGCAAAGGAACCAACAGTGGGCCAGAAATGTGTGTTTCCTGTGCACCTAATATGGGCTACGTGGGAGGGAGGGAAAGCCTGGGGTTTTTAGGTACTGCCCAAGGGGACAGCCTGGAGGAGGCAGTGGCCGGACAGAGTGTGTCTGTGGGTGACCCTCGGAGCAGGGCCGGAGCAGAGAGCCCCTGGCCCGCAGATGGCGGTGACCACACCACACCACAGCAGCCGCAGGTGGAAGGGCCCAAAGAAAGAGAACAAGTCAAGTGGAAGCATGTGCCAAGCCTCGCACAGGCTCATCTGTAGGGACGAGGGATGGAGGGTTTGTCCCGGGGAGGAAAGAACACAGGGAAGGAGGGCAGGAAATATGGGAGAACATGAAGAACAAACTACATGGACCAGAGGAAAAGGCTGCAAACCGTGCTTCTTTCTAGCCCAGTTAATTCCAAAGCCAGGGAACAGGCAGCAGTAGAAAGGGTGTTCCCCCAACAGAAAGGGGTGTGCCCCCAACCCAGCAGGACAGGCCTGGCCGCACGGTCCCCAGGGCCAGCAGCACCCGGCCTGCAGCTGAAGGGCATTCAGGGAGGTAGAGAGGAGCCGAGGATGCATTCACACTATTCAGGGCGAACAGGAGACCCGCTGTCTTACCCCACTGCGAAACGAGCTAGCAGAAGAGCGAAACAGCGACATAGGGCCTATGCATAAATTCGGCAACTAACAAGAAGGAACTAAACAAAACAGCAAAGAAAGCTAAAGAGCACACTCAAAAGCTAACGAATCTTTAAATCAACAATTTACTTACACATTCAAGGAAATGTTAGAAACAAACAAAAACACTTGTTAAAAATGCAATAGAAGGAAATGTTCACGAAATGAGAAAAGATCTCTCCATTTCGGGAATGACAAACTATAATTTTCTTTCTAGTTTTCTTTGCATCGTTAAATTTTAGAGGTCCTTCCTTCCCTCCTTCCTCTCTCTCTTTCTTTTCGTTTTTCCCCCATGGTATTTGCATTTTAAAATGAGCAACTATTATTATTTTTAATTAGAAAAAAGCTATTTTAATTAAAAATAAGTATCATTTAATGCAATACTATCATTAAATGACAAACTTCGAGTAACTGCAGGTAGAGAAAATTAGAATTATGGACAGTTGTTATAAAGCTCTGGCACTAGGAAATAATATTTTAATCAAAATAATTGTTGGGTATGGACTTGAGTCAGATACATAAGACCAAGGGTAAGATGGAAGTAGAGTTAAAAGAACAACATTAAAACTGGAAAAAGATATAAATGGGATGGCATAGAAAGTTCAGCAACAGAAGACAGATCAATGGGATGAAATAGCGTGCTTACATGTGCACACCTTCAGTAAGTAGGTGATCCAAATGGCACCCCAAAGGGGAAATCTGTAAATGGTGCTGATTCAGTCTTTGGAAAATTTTTTTAAAAGTTATAGCTCTTCCTTGTTCTATATGCCAAAATATATTCTAGATATTTTGGATTAAAGATAAATACCAAAAAATATTTAGAGGGAAATATAGATGAATATTGAATTGGTTTCCTGATGGAGAGGACTCAGTATAAAGAAAAAGAGGCTGGCCAGTTAGCTCAGTTGGTTAGAGCACAGTTTGTGACACCAGGGTCACAAGGTTCAGACCCTCGTACTGGCCAGCCACCAAAAAGAAAAAGATTCTTAGATTAGTCTACATAAAAATGTAAACTCTCTTTTGGTCTGAAACACTATAAACAAAATTAAAAGGCAAAGAATAAACAGGGAAAAAATTATAGTAATAAGTAGTAGACAATTTGTTAGGGTCCCTAATATAAAGAGTTCTTATTAATAATAAAGTATATTTTAATATATAGTATCAGTTTATACATAAAAATTTTTATTTGAAATATAAAAGTATATGAACAAAGTTCTTATTAATACAAGAGACAAACAATGGGCCAAGGACATAAACAGTGACACAAACGAAATTTGTGCAAATGGACAAAAATACATTTCATCTTAACTAATAATTTAAAAATCCAAATTAAAGCAAAGCATATACCATATTTGGCCTGGAGGTGGAGATGGGGCTAAAATAACATCCAGACCAAAACACAGAGTCATGCCCTGACGTTATTGACTGGGATGTAAATAAGTAAAACTTCCAGGAGGGTAATTTGGTAATATATGTGAACATCTTAAATATGTTCATATTTTTAGATCCCATAATTCACCTTCTAGGAATTTATCTTTACGAATAAATCAGAGGTGCACTCAAAAATGTAAAAAAATGTCTTCGATACTATATAATTGCAAAATTTTGGAAATTATTTCTGTGTGCAGTAATAGTAGATGGTTTTAAAAATAAAGGCACATCTATTTGATAGATTACTCCACGGTCATTAATATTTGCAAGGAACAATTTGGCTGTTGAAAATATCCAACTTATAATGATAGTTGAATCATATCAATATACCAAATTATACTCACAGTATAATTGCAATTTTATATATACACCAAAATTTTAATAATGATTATTTCTAGGAGACATTATCACACGTGATTTACATTTCCTTTACTTATTTTCCACATTTTATACAAAAAATATTGTTACTTTTAAAATCAGATGGATGTCATTTACAAAGCAATAATTTTGGTATTGGGAGTGGATCCCCCAGAGGGTGCCCCTTCAAGGGGTTCTTTCTATACAAAAGTGCCAGAAGAGGGCGCCTCTGTCTCTTCCCACTGGCACAACAACTTGTCACCTGGTCAGTCTGGGATGCTCCACAAGTCAGTAAAATTCACTTTCCCTAGTGGTCACGTTCCTTTTCTGGGTATCTCAGAAATTTCCACAGAAGAAGGCTATATAGTTTTGAATACCCCTGTGAGAGTTTCCTTGAGTCAACACTTTGTGCTGATTTGTGCTTGGTCAATCCCTTGTCCTGGACTGAGACTAAACATGAGTCTCGTCAACAGTTTTGTCTTCTCAGCAACAATCAGGTGCATGGAGGTAGACAAATTCACGACTACAGCCTAAGGGGTTGCACTGTGCTCTTCATCATGGTACTAGTCAGGGGGCAGCAGATATCCTGGCATCCTGTGCTGTCCACAGGCAGCTTCCAATGTGGAGATCCTAAAGCTGTTATGTATTCTTATTTATTTACCAGGTGACATTGTCTGACAGTTCCTTCCTGCGCCAGCTGATCATTTTGGAAGGCAAACTTCTCACGAGTAGAATGCTTATGACTCAACACTGCACAAAGCTGAACCCGAGTGATAAATTATCCTCCGTAATCACCGCGCCTGCATCAGCCAGGCCAGTCGCATCATTATCTAACTACTGCAAAGCCCCAGCCTTCTCTCTCAGTCTATCATTCTGTTCCTCACACATGCCTAAGTAAGTTTTATTTTGACTCCTTGAAACACCCTTAGGATGGGACTACAAGTAAGGAGATGAGCAAAGATATTTATAAAATAGCCCTGCAAGGGCCCTGTGACGCTAGTTTGAGAGGATGGATTACAGCTCAGCCCGTGGTGAAAATGCTTGTTTTTCCTGATGTGCACGACCTTGTGCAGAGGCTCTTCTCTCACTGAACAGTCTGACCGTCCTGTCTCTTCAAAAGGAAACAACAGGGATATGAGGATTAGCTCTGGAGAATCTTTGAACCATTGTCTTCTTTGGTTTTAATGACCAGCCTTTTTTAATGTTTAGAAGCTCCTCATGGGACAAATAGCAGAGGGTGGGGAACTTGGACCACAGAGAGGTGGACTGACTTGTAACTTCCAAGCCATGACAGAACCAGATGAGCAGCTGGGTCTCCTCAGTACTGGTCTACACTGATGGCTTTCACACGGGGTTTGCCCGTCTTCCCAATGCTCTGCAGAGTAGGACATGGTAAGTCCAGTCCACCCAGCAAAGCTTTTTAAAGAAAAGGGAGATAATACAAGTAATCAACATTTACCAGGCATGTTCTCTGTGCCTCACGTTTACAAACTAATTTGTTCCTTATGACAATCCTCTCTGCAAAGGAGGTGCTATCATGATCAACGTTTACTAACTGGGGGACCTGCGCAGATAAAGTCATTTGCTCGTAAGTGGTAAATCCTCAACTTGAACCCAGGCAGTCTAGCTGCAAGACCCACATATGTAACCACTACCTTTTACCACGTCTTCAAATGGAATTTCCAGATTTCTGACTTCTGGGATGCAGAGCTCATGAGGCCATGTGGCTATGCCCATCTGGGTCACAGGGTCCTCCTCATGAAAGGCTGCCCTCTCCAGTCAGATGCCACCACCAGGGCTAGAGTAGACCAAGAGTCATGTGGGATGCTATGTTTCTAGAAACCACCTCCACTCAAGCCCAGGAAGAAGCCCTTCTGAGGAAGACATTCCTTCTTGGGACAAGGACCCTTAGTGAGACCTGGCCTTTATGTGCCTCCATCTGAGAAGCTAAGCTTTTCTCTGGGAGTTTAAATTGAAGGTTGGGGATTATTGCTCAGAGGGGGAAAGTGTGAAATGGTGATCACTTTCATATGACACTTGAGAAATGTTATAATAAAGCTGAGTAGATTGGAGCATGAGTTAGCCAGCCCTTTGACTAATGATGTCACCACTTTGAGCTTCCTCCCGCCTGTGATTAATAGAGGGGGCTATGACAGTAACTCACTCCTGGTGGGCAGGGGCGACGTCAGCAGCAGCTGAGCAAACTGACCACATTTAGTCGTGAGTGTGCATGTGGGCATTTTTTTTTCCTGTGACTAACATGAAGCTAACAACATCTAGTAAAATAAAAACTCCTTGAAATTTGGGGAACTTATTGGGTGAACTCTGTTCTACAGGAAGCACCATTTTTATTATTCTCATTTCATTGTTAAATAATGTTGGAATTGGCCAAAATTACATTATTGGCTTTCCGCCCTGTTTCATTAAGCAATCACACATTAACCTCTGGCCTTTGGGAGAGAGGATTTCTGGAGCTTTTTTTCCTTCTAATATAATGGTGCTTCCTTCATTCATCATTCCATCCCATCTTTCATGAAAAACTCAGTGAGTCTTAAGAAAAGGGGCTGGGGGCATAAGTTTATTTTTGAACATTTGAGATTGGTTGTAGAGTTCAGCAATTCCAGTTAAAAACTCCACAAGAATATCGTGTTTACAGTTTGCTTTTCCCGGATGATAAAGATCGACAGGAGTCCTATTTGCTATTTCACCTCTGCAAACTTAACTTTCCTAAAATTAGAATTGGGAACCTGGAAATATTTACTAACTGAGCTGAGTGGCTGCCAGAGTGGGCTGCCAGGGCACTTGAGCGTGTGTGGGAACCGTGAACACTGCACTCTGGAACCGTAGGTCCACACGTGCCTGGGAGCTGCTCCTGCAGAGGCCAGAACCTTTGCACTCTTTGTATCAGGACAGGAGGGAGGCAGCTATTGATAAAAGAAATACACACAGGACTGCCCTCAGACTTTTCTGTGGCTTTTCCCCTTTGAAAGGAAACAGGTCCTGGGGATATCTTTGTGGATCTTTGTAAAACTGGATTAGAATAGAGATTTCGGCTTTCTTATCAGTCCAATGGAATCTATATGCTAAACCTCTTTATCTTCAAGTCAGCAACTTGCAGCTTATTACCCGAGGGCATCCAGGTGAGAAAAAAGATTACAACAATCTGTTATACGTTCTTTTGGGAGTATTTTTAAATAACCTTCTGGGGCAATAAGACAATCTGTTGCTGTAGCAGATGTTTCCTGATTGGGTTAGAACTGAGTTATGATAAACAATTTAGAGATATATATTGGTCAGGAAGAACTTAGAGGCATATTTATTCAGTTTGAGTTGGTGTGGGTTTTTTTCACAATATACGTTTTCTCCAGAGGTTGTTCATGATTATTTCTTTCATTGTTTTTTTCTTTATTGTATTTTTCTATGTACTAAATGGTTACTTATTGGGAAAAAATTCCAGGCATTTCTGAATCATTTGAAGTTGATTGAGGCCTTTGGTTCCAAAATGACCATTCACCTGAAGTGGCTGTGATTCACTTCTGAGACGAGGTGATGTGGCGTCGCAGTGTCTAAGACATTCCTCTCATGGCTCCCTTCATCTTAAAATAACCTCTAACCTACCCTGTCCTTTGTGAAGGACCCACGCCACTCAGGAGCTAAGTGATGAACCAGGGAGGTTGGCCTCATTGTCTGGACAACAGCATTTCACGTCTAAGCTAGTTTGATCCAGGCAACTTCCATTCTGTGGGTTTCACCAACATTTGTTCATGATTATTATTATTATTTTCCATGATCCTTCAAAATAGTTTCCCCAGTCCTCACAGGAAAGCAACACCTGTAGCAGCATGGCCTTCCTTTAACAGCTATACCACTTCCTTTTAAAAAGGAAATTTGGAGAATATAATGTTGCTTGGAACAAGTACTAGGATTTAGCAAAGCACTCTGTTTTATCTCTTCGAATATTGATTGTATGTCATTCCCCTAAGGTATTAAACAAATAAAATCAAGCTACATCATATTCGTTTGCTCTAGGAGAAAGGAATGGTAATTTCATTTTTGTGAATTTTACATCAGGGAATTCTCTACTGCATGGATTTATCTGATACTGAATTGCTAAAATGAATGACTCCCTCTTCATTTACTCTTTTTCATGAGTCTGTTGCCTCCTAACAAGTTGGGTGCAGGCCAGCTCATCTCATTTTGTTGCTGGTCACCAAGATCCTGCTTTTGGTTAGAACAAAAAGGCAGCAGGAAGCGTGTTGAGGCCGCGCAGGAAAGTTGATGGGAATAGCAGTGCTGCCGAGAGCAGCTCTTGCTGGTCAGGTACCTGCAGTCTGGCGGGCGTCTCAGTCAGCAGCAAGCACCAGATGCCCCAGGATGCGGAATCACGGCAACTAATATTTTGCATAGTTGACACATTTTTCTTGTTTTCCAAGTCCTCTTGGAACATGAATGGAAGGAGAATTAGGCAAAACTTAAAACTCTAAATCAGGTTTCTCAACTGCAGAACAATTACCATTTTGGATCAGATGATTTCTCTATTGCCGGACTCTCCTGTGCACGGTAGGATGTTTAGCAGCATCCCTGGCTCTGCCCACTGGATGCCAGGGATGTTACCTCCCTCCTGGTTGTGACAACCAAAAACATCTTCAAACATTGCCAAATGTCCCCTGGGGAGCAAAATCACTCCAGCTGAGAACCACCACTCTAGAATGAAGAGTAAGTTTACTTATGGGTTTTCCCCCTTCATCTTCTTTCTCTAATTGTTTTAGTTCTAGCATCTGCGTTCCCTCGGTTCAGACAACAGCATCTTCAAATATTCTAAAAACATTGTGCTCTTACGTAGCACAAGGCTTTGCAGGGTACTCCGGTGGTTCTTAGAGAAATGTGAGGCTTAGGAATGGAGCTGTGGATTAACCATTTCTGATCCTGTTGTTTTCAATGAATTTTTGAGTAATTTTACTGTTTCCCTCTCCCTCTCTATGTAGAACTATTCATTCACTGATTTAACTTAAAAGCAAAACAGGTTCCCAGTTTAATTTTGAATGTGAAATGCGGATCCCTCTTTGTCCCAAATCTTTCTACCTAACATTCAGCCCAAGCTATGTGCAGTCTGTCCAAGAACAGGCAGCGTTTGCCAATCCTGTATTCGCTTTAAACCATTTGATGAGACTCTTAGTCACAAACTCCCGCAGTGGCACTGCAGCAGATGCCACTCTGGATCCTGCCCACGGTCGTGGATTCCCAGCTGCCTCTGGAGGGAGTCACCAATTGCCACCAGGCCAGGTTTTCCTGCTTGAGCCCAGAATAACACGGCAGCTGCTGAGAACACCTCGAGTCCCTTTGATTTCTCTCCATAGTCACGTTTTGTGTTCAATTTCCCAGACGGGATGAACCAGAAATCATGCTTCTTTGGGAACAGATTTTTCATAGCAAGGGACTAAAACAGCCTGACTCGTCAGCAGCCTGGTCTGTGCCTCTGAACCCCCAGCCTGTGTCATTTCAGCTGAATCAGAGGACAACTTCACAGTCACCTGCTTGTGGTGTTCACCTCTCCTGGCTTGTGTTTTTGACTGAATCACAGCTATCCCTGAGCAGCAGCCATGAAAAATGTGCCCCCTTTCTAGGCCTGTCTCCTTGCTCCATGAGTAGTAAGGAAAGAGACCAATTAATAGCCTGGCTGAAAGCTGAAGGACATACGGTTTGCTTGAGAAGAAAAGTGAACATTCTTGCTTCTTTATCTATGCCAACTTTGTGTGGGGACAGCTGCCTCCTCGGCACACACCACTACAGGGTTAGCTGTGCCCCTAAGGTATGTGTCACCACAAGCCACAGGCCGACACACGAACGCTGGCCTCTCCTCAGTCTTACAACTGAGCTCTTATCCTTAAACGAACTTTGCTTTTTGACCAGCTCCCTAATTGTGATGGAAAACACCAGCTCCCCAGCAATGCGCAGGCATCAGAGTTAGCAGCAGCAAGACAGGCCCTAATTGCTCCATTTACATAAAAGTAGAAACATACAACTTCTAAATATAAATCTCTGGCACATCGTTCCTTTTGCAATTACAGTAAAATAAGGTCCCCCAGTTTCCCTCCCGCTTCTCCTCGCAGCAAGCTGCTCGCTGGCTTGGCTAGTGGCTGCTCGGCGCGCCCTCCGAGCCAGGAGCCGGTGACCCCGCCGGCCCCCAGGGGGCCGCTTCTGCGAATCCAGGGCTGTGCGACCCCCGCGGCCAGAGGGGGCAGCCGCGAGTGCGGGGGCTGCAGCGCGACCCCCGCGGCCAGAGGGGGCAGCCGTGGGCGCGGGGTCCGCAGCGCGACCCCCGCGGTCAGGGTGCAGCGCGGGGCACGGCGCCCCGTCCCCGGGAGCCCGCCGCCGCTGCAGGTCCCGGGCCCTGAGGTGGCAGGGGGGCTTCGGTCCCAGGCTCCGAGGGCTGGGTTCAGAGATTCCCAGCGGCACTCACTGAACAGTGATTTTTTTTTTTTTTTCCCTCCCCGAATTCTGTAGCTGCCAAAAGGGGGGAAAAATCAAGAGCTGCTTTTAAAAGAAGTTGCCCTTGCTGGTGGAGCTCAGGGACAGCCAGCGGCGCCGCTCACGACTGCTGGGCGCGAGCCGCGGCCGCGTCCGGCGTGATCCCCGGGAGCTGCCAGCAGGTGTTGCTCAAGGTACAGTAGCCGGGCCGAGGAGCCGGGCCCAGGGCTGGGGGCGGGGAGGCGCGGCCAGGGCGCAGGAAGTGAAAGAGAAACCAAAGCGAGGAGCTGGGCCGACCAGCTCGTGCCCTGAGCCCCTGAGTTCAGAAGGGAAGAGCGAATTCCCAGCCCAGAGTACTCCACAAAAGCTATTTTAACCCGCCTGCTTCCTCTTCCACCCCCACTGCGATTTCCACTGAGTGAAGAGGCATTTCCACTGTGGTTCAGGATCCGTGCAGATAATTATGTCATCGCTGGTAGGCTGGCCCGGCAGGTGGGCACTTGGGGGGACATCAGATGGCCAGCGTGGTCTCAAGAGTCACACATGTGGGCTGGCTCCTCTAGGCAGGGTGCTGCAGATTCTTGTGACATAAATATTTAAAAAGAGCCACCAAGGCTTCTCAGAAACAATATCACCTATTATTTTCCGACCACTGCGCTTGACCCTGCAGTTTAGGATCAGGAATCCCATTTTATAGATGGGAACACTGAGGCCTGAGTTTACATGGTGAATAAACCTGGGTCTGATTTGGCTATGTTTTGTGCGGACACACTGCTGGGGGGACATGGTGGTATATTTCAGGACACCAAGGTTCATGAGTGCAACAAGGGGTGAGTTGAGATGCCCTGAAGGTCATTGCTCTCCGTTTGTTCTCATCAACAAGAGCATGGAAGTTTTTTACTTATAACGGGTTTGAGTCCATCCATTTCTAAGCTGAAGGGCAGGTGTGAGACTGTCCCTCACTCATCCTATCTCTGTCTTTGCCACTCAGATTATCCCTCTCTCCCTCTACAACCTAATGATTTTATTTCATACTTTATTTCTGCATATGCAGTTCTTTGCATACTCCTTTCTCCCCTCCCCCACATGCAACTCAGCACCCACACTTTCTCTATATCTAGCCAGGAGAGACCTTCTTACACAGAAATCTTCTGGTGTCTTACAAGAACCTGCTTAAACCACACATCAGGAGGCCAGAGCCTCTATAGTTTGCTTGTGGGCACAGTGAAAAGTTTATTTTATGCATGTTAAATCCTGCATACAAAACAATGTATCTGGTCATATGGCTTTCATTAGCTCCCAATTTTGCACATTTTATCCAACTTGTCATGAGAACCTGGCATATGCTTCAGCTATACTCCTTCAAACATCCCTTCTCCATCCTTCTTGTCTGAGGAGTCCTTCCTCCTGCGTTGTTTCCCAGACTCACCAGCACCCCCCGACCCAAAAAACCTGACCGACTTTACCCCTGTTGCAAGGAGTGTTCACTTCTTTCCATTAATTTGATGTCATATTTGTAATAATTTAGAAATCATAGGGCTTGAGGTTCTAATACAGAAGAATGATAAATGAGATTTTTATTCTTTTATTTTTTAAATTTATTTTTTGCTTGTTAGGATGCAGTTTTAAAGACCTGGGAAGGATACTTAGGAAGTTCACTTGCAGAGAATGACTTTTTCCAAAGTTCTTGGTGATAA